>NW_006239187.1:638261-688506 GCF_000226075.1 Solanum tuberosum | reverse complement strand
CTCGATGGGGCGTATTCATCGGACTCCACATTTAGCTCATGTGGTTTTATGTTGGTTATTAGTAGCTCCCACAGTTCGGTCAGATTCTATTGCGTTGACCATTTATCAGTATAGTCAGTATTCAGTTTCAGCATGTTACAAATTGGTCACTGCATTCAGTTAGCTCAATATTCAGTATCTAAAGCATTGCTTTAATGCTTTGTTCAGTTATATGTTCTTTCAGCTTTACTCTATCCTGCATGCTTAGTACCTTTCAAGTACTGACGCATACATGCGCTACATCTTCTCGTGATGTAGGTTCAGGTTTTCAGCATCTAGATAACGCTTTGATCGGTTCCCGAACTCCAGTTCAGCAAAATTAGTGGTGAGTCCTCATTCTCCGAGGACAATAGTCATGAGTTTCTTTTCGATATTTTATTCTTTTAGTTTCAGTTTTGCTAGATTTAGCTGGGGCATGTCCCTGCATTTCTAGTCAGTTAGAGGCTATTTTCAGACATAGTTAGATTTAGCTTAGTATTGAGTTAATATCTTCCTTGTATTAAAATCATCATTTATCATTTATTTCAGTTATAGTATATAGGTATTCCCCATCTTTTCATTTTATTTATGATTATAGCTTCCGCATCAGTTTATTATCTTTAG
The DNA here is from genome assembly GCF_000226075.1 of Solanum tuberosum. NCBI lineage: Eukaryota > Viridiplantae > Streptophyta > Magnoliopsida > Solanales > Solanaceae > Solanum > Solanum tuberosum. The sequence goes on along the minus strand of NW_006239187.1, from coordinate 687,864 downwards.
TATGCTCATGATCATGCTAACAAGGTTATCTTGGGATCACTTCTGATCCTAGGTACCGTGTCAGAACTCCAGTTCAGCAAAATTAGTGGTGAGTCCTCATTCTCCGAGGACAATAGTCATGAGTTTCTTTTCGATATTTTATTCTTTTAGTTTCAGTTTTGCTAGATTTAGCTGGGGCATGTCCCTGCATTTCTAGTCAGTTAGAGGCTATTTTCAGACATAGTTAGATTTAGCTTAGTATTGAGTTAATATCTTCCTTGTATTAAAATCATCATTTATCATTTATTTCAGTTATAGTATATAGGTATTCCCCATCTTTTCATTTTATTTATGATTATAGCTTCCGCATCAGTTTATTATCTTTAGTATGCTCATGATCATGCTAACAAGGTTATCTTGGGATTCACTTCTGATCCTAGGTACCGTGTCAGCGTCTCGGAGGTAGCTCGGGGCGTGACAAACTTGGTATCAGAGCATTAGGTTTAAGTGTCATAGGATGTCTGGAAAGCCGCACTAGGTAGAGTCCTTTCCATGGATGTGTAGTGCGCACCACATCTAATGAGAGGGAGGTTACAAAGTGTCTTAGGAAAAGTCTTCAATTTCTTATTACTCTTATCGTGCGTAAGGTATGATCTAATTCAGTTCTAACTCGACGTTCTACGTTTCAGGGATCATGCCTCCTCGTAGAGCTTATGCCAGGAATGTGAATACTGGGAACGCAAATGCAGCTCCTCAGTTTCGGATCAGGAAGTCTCAAATGCTTAATCCAGGAATGCCATTCAGATGTTGGCTCAGAGTGTCGCTAACCAGAACAATCAACGGGTTCAATCTCCTGTGAATGCAAATGGTGGATCAGCAGCAGCAAGGGTTCGTAACTTTGTTAGGATGAATCCGCCTGAGTTCTTAGGATCGCAGACTGGTGAAGATCCCTAGAATTTCTTGGATGAGATCAGGAAGATCTTTGTGATGATGCAGGTCACTAGGAATGATCGGGTTGAGTTAGCATTTTACCAACTTAAGGATGTGGCTCATATCTGGTATACTCAGTGGAAAGACAACATGGGCTACTTTGTCTTTATAACTCCTTATATAGAAGTCCAATTCACTGTTAGCCGAGAAATTCTCTCAGAACCCTTTCTCAGTCTCTACTCCAGTCGGTGACCTAGTTATAGCTAGATGGGTATACAAAAAATGCCCTATCACAGTCTCCCAGAAAGTCACACTAGCTGATCTTGTAGAGTTAGAAATGGTAGACTTCGATGTCATTCTAGGCATGGATTGGTTACATTCATGTTATGCCTCAGTTGATTGTAGAACTAGGATTGTTCGATTTCAGTTTCCAAACGAACCAATCTTTGAATGGAAGGGTAGTAGCTTAGCGCCTATGGGTCGATTCATTTCTTACCTTAAGACCAGAAAAATGATCTCTAAGGGTTTTCTCTATCATCTAGTTCGGGTTAAGGATTCTAGTTCCGAATGCCAAAATCTTGAGTTAGTCCCTGTAGTCAATGAGTTTCCAGAAGTGTTTCCAGAAGATCTTCCCAGAGTTCCTCCCAAAAGGGAAATCGACTTTGGAATAGATCTCCCTCCATATACCCAGCCTATATCTATCCCTTCTTAGAGAATGGCTCCAGCTGAGCTTAAGGAGTTGAAAGAGCAATTGAAAGACCTTCTAGATAAGGGTTTCATTAGACCTAGTATTTCACCTATGGGGTGCACCAGTTTTGTTCGTGAAGAAGAAAGATAGTTCTTTCAGAATGTGCATTGACTATAGGCAGTTTAACAAGGTCACAATCAAGAATAAGTACCCTATACCCAGGATTGATGACTTGTTCAACCAACTTTAGTGTGTTAGTCATTTCTCAAAGATAGACCTCAAATCAGGTTATTATCAGCTTAGAGTCAGAAATAGTGACATTCCGAAGACAGTCTTCAAAACTCGGTATGGTCATTATGAATTTGTAGTTATCTGATTTGGACTAACAAATGCTCCTACAGCTTTCATGGAATTGATGAACAGGGTTTTCAAGAGGTACTTAGACTTGTTCGTTATCGCCTTTATTGATGATATCCTCAGTTACTCTAGGAATGAGGAAGTACATGTAAGACATTTGAGAGTTGTTCTACAAACTCACAAAGATCGCCAGTTATTTGCAAAATTTAACAAGTGCGAGTTTTGGTTACAATCAGTTGCTTTCCTTGGGCATATTGTGTCTAGTGAAGGAGTTCGAGTAGATTTCCAGAAAATAGAAGCAGTGAAACAATGGCCCAGACCTACCTCTGCTACAACTATCAGAAGTTTCTTGGGTTTAGCGAGCTATTACAGATTGTTTGTGGAAGGATTTTCATCCATAGCCTCTCCATTGACTAGGTTGACTCAGAAAAAGGTTAAGTTCCAGTGGTCAGATGATTGTGAGAAAAGCTTCGCAGAATTGAAAACTAGGTTAATTCCAACTCCTGTCTTGACTCTACCAGAGGGTTCAAATGGGTATGTGATCTATTGTGATGCATCCAGGGTTGACCTAGGTTGTGTGTTAATGCAGCGAGGTAAGGTTATAACTTATGCTTCTAGACAGCTTAAGGTACATGAGAAGAATTATCCGACTCATGACCTCGAGCTCGCAGCAGTGGTGTCTGCACTCAAGATTTGGAGACACTAGTTTTATAGTGTTCATGTAGATGTGTTCACACACCAAAAGAGCCTCCAGTATGTATTCACCAGAAAGAGTTGAATCTTCGCCAAAGAAGGTGGCTTAAGTTCCTCAAAGATTATGATATGAGCGTGCATTACCATCCGAGTAAGGTGAATGTAGTAGTAGATTCTCTTAGAAGATTATCCATGGGTAATGTAGCACATGTTGAGGAAGAAAAAAGAGAGCTAGCAAAGGATGTTCACAGACTTGCTCGCCTAGGAGTTCATCTTATGAGCATATCAGATGGTGGTGTAGCGGTTCAAAATGGGGCAGAATCTTCTTTGGTAGTAGAGGTTAAGGAAAAGCAAGACAGTGATCTAATCTTGCTTGAGCTTAAGGGTGCAGTCCACAATCGGAGAGTGGAGGTTTACTCCCAAGGCGAGGATGGTGTACTTCACTATCAGTGTAGATTGTGTGTTCCAGATGTGGGTGAATTGAGATAGCATATTCTCGCAGAAGCCCACAATTCCAGATATTCTATTCATCCAGGCGCCACTAAGATGTACCACGATCTACGGGAAGTCTATTGGTGGAATGGTATGAAAAGAGATATAGCAAGTCATGGTAGAACATCAGAAACTAGCGGGTCTGACTCAAGAGATTGACATTACTACTTGGAAGTGGGAAGTGATCAACATGGACTTCATCACAGGTTTACCTCGTACTCGCAGACAACATGATACTATTTGGGTAATTATTGATAGGGTTACTAAGTCTTCTCGCTTTTTGGCGGTCAAGACTACAAATTCGGTGGAGGATTACGCCAAGCTTTACATTAATGAGATTGTGAGGTTCCATGGGATTCCTTTGTCTATCATCTCAAATAGAGGCCCTCAGTTTAACTCTCATTTCAGGAAGTCATTTCAGAAAGGTCTTGGTACTCAGGTTAATCTTAGCACAACATTTCATCCCCAGACGAATGGTCAGGTAGAGAGTACCATTCATACCTTAGAGGACATGTTGAGAGCTTGTGTGATCGACTTCAAGGGTAGTTGGGATGATCACCTTCCTCTCATTAAGTTCGCTTACAACAATAGTTACCATTCCAGCATTCAGATGGCCCCTTATGAGGCATTGTATGGGTGTAAATGTAGATCTCCAGTTAGTTGGTTTGAAGTAGGTGAAGCAGCCTTGATAGGACCAGATTCAGTCCTTGATGCTATGGAGAAAGTGCAACTCATTAGAGGTAGACTTAAGACTGCCCAGAGTCGCAAGAAGTCTTATGCAGATGTGAGAAGAAGGGAACTAGAGTTCCAAGTTATGATTGGGTTTCCTAAAAGTATCACCTATGAAGGGGGTGATGAGATTTAGAAAGAAAGGGAAGCTTAGTCCCAGATATGTAGGCCCTTACCGGATCTTGAAAAGGATTGGTAAAGTGGCTTATGAGTTTGAGTTGACAACAAACTTAGCAGCAATGTATCCAGTCTTTCACATTTCTCTTTTGAAGAAGTATGTGGGTGATCCAGCATCCATAGGGCCATTAGAGAGCGAGGCCGTGAATGATAGTCTCTTGTATGAGGATGTACCAATTGAGATTCTCGATCGTCCAGTTAGAAGGTTGAGAAACAAAGAATTCGCTTCAGTCAAGGTTTTGTGGAGGAGTCAGTCCGTAGAGGGAGCTACTTGGGAAGAAGAAGCAGTCATGAAGTCCAAGTATCCTCACCTCTTTCCTTCCGATTCCATTCCAGCTTGAGGTAATAGTTCCTCTTCAGTTTTCAGTCATTCATGCGTAAATTCAGTCTTAGAATCATGTTCCTTCAGTTTGTACTTGCATTTTCAGCGTATTTGCATGATCTTGGAACTCAGTTCAGTCAGAAATTCAGTTCTTAGTGTTTAGTGGTAGGGATTTCAGCCCTCTCCCTCCTTTTCAGCTAGTTTAGTCTTTATTTGAGGACAAATGGTCCCAAGGGGGAGATAATGTACCACCCCGTGTCCAAAAATAGACCAGATTGTAGATTTTTTGTATTGTAGGTGGCATTCACGGGCACCATCCACGGACCGTAGGAGGACCCACGGTCCGTCCTCCAGGTTTGTGGTTTATGTCAGCAAACTCCCCCAAAACTTAGCCAGAAATTTGGCCAAGTGTTGACCCACGGCCGGGCCTACAGTCCGTAGGTCAGGTCACGGACCGTGGTTCGTGTCCGTGGATCAATTCCCCTAAAGCACAGGTCAGTCCCGATTGACAATTTACCAGCACGGACCGTCATTCGATGCACAGTCCGTAGGTCTAACCGTAGGTGAAGGAAGCAGCCAGTTAGATGAAAATTGTGATTGGGTCAACTGCAAATAGTCATAACTCTTAGAACAAAAGGAATTGTGTGTCCCATGACCTATGATATGATAGATAGTTGAATCCTCTTTCCAACTCCACCGAGTTTGCTAAAATCCGACCTACGAGTAAAACGTTATGCTTGTTTTAGTGAAGCCTTGTCTGGTAGATTTGACCAACGACCCCAATCGACGGACCGTCGATTGACCTACGGCCCGTATGTCCAATCTGTCGGTCATTCCGATAGCAATTAAGTCAGAGGTATTTTGGTCTTTTCCTATTTCATTGGACCCCTAAGATATGTCGTTTTAGACCCTAAAATCATGAGGTTTTAGTCAGTTGAAGCCAAGAAACATAACTAGAACTTACCTTAAGTCAAAATCAATTAAATCAAAAACTTAGAAAATTAGAAGCAAGAGAGGAGAAAACGGTCAAGAACCCTAGTTCAAGAACGCAAAAAGTTTTTTTCAGTTCCTGTCTAGAAATCAAAGGATTTCTCCGTGAAATTCGTCATTAGGTATGTGGGATTTCACTAGTGGGTTCCTTTCGCCCATTAGGTCCCTTGAATTCAGTCAGATTCTTGACTCCATGATTATGAACAGACCTAGGGTTTCTAGAATCTCAACAGATCATCATGAATTAGTTATTTAAATGTTCCAAATCAGATTATCATGTTATTTCTCAGTTTATTGCATGAATTTCAGAACCTTAGTGATGTATTTCTTTAGCTCTTGAATTACACATGCTAGGTCAGATATTTCAGTATTCAGTTATACATGCCTCAGTTTATGAATGCATCATTATCAGATTAATTGTTGCATTCTCAGTTTGAATCTTCAGTTCGAGCTATCCAGTATTTACTGAAATTCAGTCATAACCAGTTAACTACTTAATTCATTGGGAGTAGAATAATACCGAGTTGGACTAGGTTTCAGCGTACCCATGTAGTCCTAGAACTACGAGCCACGTAGGTGTAAGTCCCCTCTGTGGGCAATATCAGTTAGTGATCACGCCAGCATGCCTCTACACCTTTGGCCGGGAGTATTGGGTCCTCTCGATGAGGCGTATACATCAGACTCCACATTTAGCTCAAGTGGTGTTATGTCGGTTATTAGTAGCTCCCACAGTTCAGTCAGATTCTATTGCATTGACCATTCATCAGTATAGTCAGTGTTCAGTTTCAGCATGTTATAAATTGGTCACTACATTTAGTTAGCTCAGTATTTAGTATCTATATGATGTCCAGATTATGTCATTGCTTTATTGCTTTGTTCAGTTATATGTTCTTTCAGCTTTACTCTATCCTGCATGCTCAGTACCTTTCAAGTACTGATGCATACGTGCGTTACATCTTCTCGTGATGTAGGTTCAGGTTTTCAGCATCTAGATAACGCGTAGATCGGTTCCCGATCTCCAGTTTAGCAAAATCAGTAGTGAGTCCTCATTCTCCGAGGACAATAGTCATGAGTTTCTTATCGGTATTTTATTCTTTTAGTTTTAGTTTTGCTAGACTTAGTTGGGGCATGTCCCTACATTTCTAGTCAGTTAGAGGCTATTTTCAGACATAGTTAGATTCAACTTAGTATTGAGTTAATATCTTCCTTGTATTAAACTCATCATTTATCATTTATTTCAGTTATAGTATATAGGCATTCCCCATCTTTTCATTTTATTTATGTTTATAGCTTCCGCATCAGTTTATTATCTTTAGTATGCTCATTATCATGCTAACAAGGTTATCTTGGGATCACTTCTGATCCTAGGTTCCGTGTCCGCGTCTCGGAGTTAGCTCGGGGTGTGACAAATTTGGTATCAGAGTATTAGGTTTAATTGTCGTAGGATGTTTGATAAGCCACACTAGGTAGAGTCTTTTCATGGATGTGTAGTGCGCACCACATGTAATGAGAGGGAGGCTACAAAATGTCTTAGGAAAAGTCTTCATTTTCTTATTACTCTTATCGTGCGTAAGGTATGATCTAATTTCGTTCTGACTCGACGTTCTACGTTTCAATGATCATGCCTCATCGTAGAGCTTATGCCAGGAATGCGAATGCCAGGAACACAAACGCAACTCCTTCAGTTCCGGATCAGGAAGTCTCAGATGCTGAATTCAGGAATGCCATTCAGATGTTGGCTTAGAGTGTTGCTAACCAGAACAATCAATGGGTTCAAGCTCCTGTGAATGCAAATGGTGGAACAGCAGCAGCAAGGGTCCGTGACTTTGTTAGGATGAATCCGCATGAGTTCTTAGGATCGCAGACTAGTGAAGATCTCTAGAATTTCTTGGATGAGATCAATAAGTTCTTTGAGGTTGAGTTAGCATCTTACTAGCTTAAGGATATGGGTCATATCTGGTATACTCAGTGGAAAGACAATAGGGGCTACTTTGTCTTTGTAACTCCTTATATAGAAGTCCAATTCAGTGTTAGCGAGAAACTCTCTTAGAACCCTTTCTTAGTCTCTACTCCAGTTGGTGACCTAGTTATAGCTAGACGGGTATACAAAAATTGCCCTGTCACATTCTCCCAGAAAGTTACCTCAGCAGATCTTGTAGAGTTAGAAATGGTGACTTAGATGCCATTCTAGGCATGAATTGGTTACATTCATATTATGCCTCAGTCGATTGTAGAACTAGGATTGTTCGTTTTCAGTTTCCAAACGAACCAATCTTATAAAGGAAGGGTAGTAGCTTAGCGCCTATGGGTCGATTCATTTCTTACCTTAAGGCCAGAAAGATGATCTCTAAGGGTTATCTCTATCATCTAGTTTGGGTTATGGATTCTAGTTCCGAATCCCCAACTCTTGAGGCAGTCCTTGTAGTCAATGAGTTTCCAGAAGTGTTTCCAACAGATCTTCCCAGAGTTCCTCCCGAAAGGGAAATCGACTTTGGAATAGATCTCCTTCCAGATACCTAGCCTATCTCTATCCCTCCTTACAGAATGGCTCTAGTTGAGCTTAAGGAATTGAAAGAGCAGTTGAAAGGCCTTCTTGATAAGGGTTTCATCAGACCTAGTATTTCACCTTGGGGTGTACCAGTGTTGTTCATGAAGAAGTAAGATGGTTCTCTCAGAATGTGCATTGACTATAGGCAGTTGAACAAAGTCACAATCAAGAACAAGTATCCTATCCCCAGGATTTGAAAGACGTTCTAGATAAGGGCTTCATCAGACCTAGTATTTCGCCATGGGGTGCACCAGTGTTGTTCGTGAAGAAGAAAGATGGTTCTCTCAGAATGTGCATTGACTATAGGCAGTTGAACAAGGTCACAATCAAGAATAAGTACCCTAACCCCAGGATTAATGACCTGTTCGACCAACTTCAGGGTGCTAGTCACTTCTCAAAGATAGACCTCAGATTAGGTTATCATCAGCTTAGAGTCAGAGATAGTGACATTCCGAAGACAGCCTTCAGAACTCGGTATGGCCATTACGAATTTGTAGTTATGTCATTTGAACTAACCAATGCTCCTGCAACTTTCATGGATTTGATGAACAGAGTGTTCAAGCAGTACTTAGACTTGTTCGTTATCGTCTTTATTGATGATATCCTCATTTACTCTAGGAATGAGGAAGAACATGCGAGTCATTTGAGAGTTGTTCTGCAAACTCTCAAAGATCGCCAGTTATTTGAAAAATTTAACAAGTGCGAGTTTTGGTTACAATCAGTTGCTTTCCTTGGGCATATTGTGTCTAGTGAAGGAATTCGAGTAAATTCCTAGAAGATAGAAACAGTGGCCCAGACCTACCTCTGCTACAGATATCAAAAGTTTCTTAGGTTTAGAAGGCTATTATAGAAGGTTCGTTGCAGGATTTTCATTCATAGTCTCACCATTGACTAGGTTGACTCAGAAAAAGGTTAAGTTCCAGTGGTCAAATGATTGTGAGAAAAGCTTCGCATAATTGAAAACTAGGTTGACTACAGCTCATGTCTTGACTCTACTAGAGGGTTTAGATGGTTATGTGATCTATTGTGATACATCCAGGGTCGGCCTAGGTTGTGTGTTGATGCAGCGAGGTAAGGTTATAGCTTATGCTTCTAGACAGCTTAAGGTACATCAGAAGAATTATCCGACTCATGACCTCGAGCTCACAGAAGTGGTGTTTGCACTCAAGATTTGGAGACACTACTTGTATGGTGTTCATGTAGATGTGTTCACAGAGCATAAGAGCCTCTAGTCTATATTCACCCATAAAGAGTTGAATCTTCGCCAAAGAAGGTGGCTTGAGTTCCTCAAAGATTATGATATGAGCGTACATTACCATCCGGGTATGGAGAATGTAGTAGCAAATGCTCTTAGTAGATTATCCATGGGTAGTGTAGCACATGTTGAGGAAGAAAGAAGAGAGCTAGCAAAGTATGTTCACAGACTTGCTCGCCTAGGAGTTCATCTTATGAGCATACCAAATGGTGGTGTAACGGTTCAAAATGGGGAAGAATCTTCTTTGGTAGTAAAGGTTAAGGAAAAGTAAGACAACGATCCAATCTTGCTTGAGCCTAAGGGTGCAATCCACAATCAGAGAGTGGAGTTTTCTCCCAAGGGGGAGATGGTGTACTTCGCTATCAATGTAGATTGTGTGTTCTTGATGTGGGTGAATTGAGTCACCATATTCTCGTAGAAGCCCATAATTCCAGATATTCTATTCATCGAGGCGCCATTAAGATGTACCTCGATCTGCGGGAAGTGTATTGGTGGAATGGTATGAAAAGAGATATAGTAGATTTTGTTGCTAAGTGCCCTAATTGCCAGCAAGTCAAGGTAGAACATCAGAAACTAGGGGGTATGGCTCAAGAGATTGACATTCCTACTTGGAAGTGGGGAGTGATCAAAGTGGACTTCATCACAGGTTTACCTCGTACTCGCAGACAACATGACTCCATTCGGGTGATTGCTGATAGGGTTACTAAGTCTTCTCGCTTTTTGGCGGTCAAGACTACAGATTCAGTGGAGGATTACACCAAGCTTTACATTAAAGAGATTGTGAGGTTGCATGGGGTTCCTTTGTCTATCATCTCACATAGAGGTCCTTAGTTTACCTCTCATTTCTGGAAGTCATTTCAGAAAGATCTTGGTATTCAGGTTAATCTTAGCACAACATTTCATCCCCCTACGGATAGTCAGGCAGAGCGTACCACTTACACCTTTGAGGACATGTTGAGAGCTTGTGTGATCGACTTCAAGGGTAGTTGGGATGATCACCTTCCTCTCATAGAGTTCGCCTACAACAATAGTTACCATTCCAGCATTCAGATGGCCCCTTATAAGGCATTGTATGAGCGTAGATGTAGATCTCTAGTTGGTTCATTTGAAGTAGGTGAAGCAGCCTTTATTGGACCAGATTCAGTCCTTGATGCTATGGAGAAAGCGTAACTCATTGGAGATAGACTTAAGACTGCTCAAAGTCGCCAAAAGTCTTATGTAGGTGTGAGCAGAAGGGAACTAGAGTTCCAAGTTGATGATTGGGTTTTCATGAAAGTGTCACCTATGAAGGGGGTGATGAGATTTGGAAGAAAGGGAAGCTCAGTCCCAGATATATAGGCCCTTACCGGATCTTGAATAGGATTGGTAAAGTGGCTTATGAGTTAGAGTTGACAGCAGACTTAGCAGCAGTGCATCCAGTCTTTCACATTTCTCTTTTGAAGAAGTGTGTGGGTGATCTAGCATCCATCGTGCCATTAGAAAGTGCGGCCGTGAAAGATAGTGTATCGTATGAGGATGTACCAGTTGAGATTCTCAATCGTCAAGTTAGAAGGTTGAGAAACAAAGAAGTCGCTTCAGTCAAGGTTTTGTGGAGGAGTCAGTCCGTAGAGGGAGCTACTTGGGAAGCAGAAGCAGCCATGAAGTCCAAGTATCCTCACCTCTTTCCTTCCGATTCCATTCCAGCTTGAGGTAATAGTTCCTCTTCAGTTTTTCAGTCATTCATGCGTAAATTCAGGCTTAGAATCATGTTCCTTCAGTTTGTACTTGCATTTTCAGCGTATTTGCATGTTCTTGGAACTCAGTTCAGTCAGAAATTCAGTTCTCAGTGTTTAGTGGTAGGGATTGCAGCCCTCTCCCTCAATTTCAGCTAGTTTAGTCTTCATTCGAGGACGAATGGTCCCAATGGGGGGATAATGTAACACTCTGTATCAGAAAATAGACCAGATTGTAGATTTTTGGTATTGCAAGTGGCATTCACGGACACCATCCACGGACTGTAGGATGACCCACGGTCCGTCCTGCAGGTCCGTGGTTCGTGTCAGCAAAGTCCCCCAGAACACATCAGAAATTTGGCCAAGTGTTGACCCACGGCCGGACCTACGGTCCGTAGGTCAGGTCACGGACTATGGTTCGTGTCCGTGGATTGATGTACCTAAAGCCCAGCTTTAGTCCCGATTGACGGTTGACCACCACGGACCGCCATTCGATGCACAGTCCGTAGGTCTGACCGTAGGTGAGGGTAGCAGCCAGTTAGATGAAAATTGTGATTGGGTCAACTTCAAATAGATATAAATCTTATCACAAAAGTAATTGTGTGTCCCATGACCTATGATTTGATAGATAATTGAAACCTCTTTTCAACGCCACCTAGTTTTCTAAAATTCGACCTCCGAGTAAAAAGTTATGCTCGTTTTAGTGAATCCCTATCTTGCACACTTGACCGACGACCCAAATCGATGGACCATCGATTGACCTACCGTAGGTCCAATCCGTCGATCACTCCGATATCAATTAAGTCAGGGGTCTTTTGGTCTTTTCCTATTTCGTTGGACCCCTAAAATACATCGTTTAGACCCTAAATCATGAGGATTTAGTCAGTTTAAGCCTAGAAACATAACTAGAACTTACCTTAGTCAAAATCATTAATCAAAACTTAGAAAATTAGAAGCAAGAGAGGAGAAAAAGGTCAAGAACACTAGTTCAAGAACGCAACAAGTTTTCTTCAGTTCCAGCCCAGAAATCAAAGGATTTCTCCATGAAATTTGTCACCAGGTATGTGGGATTTCACTGGTGGGTTCCTTTCGCCCATTAGGTCCCTAGAATTCAGTCAGATTCTTGACTCTATGATTATGAACAGACTAGGGTTTCTAGAATTTCAACAGATCATCATGAATTAGTTATTTAAATGTTCCAAATCAGATTATCATGTTATTTCTTAGTTTATTGCATGAATTTCAGAAGCCTAGCTATGTATTTATTTAGTTCTTGAATTACACATGCTAGGTCAGATATTTCCGTATTCAGTTATACATTCCTCAGTTTATGAATGCATCATTATCAGATTAGTTGTTGCATTCTCAGTTCGCATGTTCAGTTCGAGCTATCTAGTATTTACTGAAATTCAGTCATAACTAGTTAACTACTTAATTCATTGGGAGTAGCATAATACCGAGTTGGACTAGGGTTCAACGTACCCATATAGTCCTAGAACTATGAGCCACGTAGGTGTAAGTCCCTTCTGTGGGTAATATCAGTTAGTGATCACGCCAGCATGCCTCTACAGCTTTGACAAAGTGTATTGGGTCCCCTCGATAGGGCGTATACATCGGACTCCACATTTAGCTCATGTGGTTTTACGTCAGTTATTAGTAGCTCCCACAGTTAAGTCAGATTCTATTGCATTGACCATTTATCAGTATAGTCAGTATTCAGTTTCAGCATGTTATAAATTGGTCACTGCATTCAATTAGCTCAGTATTCAGTATCTATATCATGTCCAGATTATTTCATTGCTTTATTGCTTTGTTCAGTTATATGTTCTTTCAGCTTTACTCTATCCTGCATACTAAGTACCTTTCAAGTACTGACGCATATGTGCGCTACATCTTCTTTCAAGTTCTTTCAGTTAGAGGCTATTTTCAGACATAGTTAGATTCAGCTTAGTATTGAGTTATTATCTTCTTTGTATTAAACTCATCAGTTATCATTTATCTCAGTTATAGTATATGGGTATTCCCTATCTTTTCATTTTATTTATGATTATAGCTTCCGCATCAGTTTATTATCTTTAGTATGCTCATGATCATGCCAGCAGGGTTAGCTTGGGATCACTTGTGGTCCTAGGTCCTGTGTTCGCGTCTCGTAGGTAGCTCGGGGTGTGACATGGTGAGTCCTCATGAATAGAATGCCGAGGCTTTTATGTCTTTTTCTATTTTCAGCATTCGTATGTGATGTATGGGTTACGTCCCAATAACTTTTCTTATGATGTAATAGATGGCATTGAGACTTATATTAGACTTCCGCTGTTGTCAAATTCTTTTCTATCCATCATGTAACGCCTAAGGTCTACTTTGGGTCGTGACATGTAATCTCTTTCTATTCTCTTACATTCTACTTTAGAATTTTTGTGATATTTTGTCTAACTTCAAAAATTAATCCATCCAGTGTACTTAGTGTGATATTTGTATCATGAAAAAAGTAGAATGTCCATAAATCTTATCCTTATCTTTATCATAATAATCATTTTTAAAAACATACGACAAATAAAGAAAGAATGTCTTCAAATAAGAGAAATATGAATCCTACATTGTGGGATAAAATATCTAACGAACACTATTACCAACAAACACGGTAAAAGAGAAAGAGAAAATGGTGAACCACCTCAAAAATGACAAATATAATTATAACCAAAGAAATATTGAAATCATGCAAAAATGTGGGTAGCATTTACACCAACTAATGCTTCCATATCTGAAATAAAATTAAATTAATAATAAAAATAATAAAAATAATAATGATAATTAAATAATTAAAATTAATCTTTCAGATTTAATTATTGTATGAATTTGTTTTCTCTTAATATCGGACTAAAGCTAAATATTTGTTACAAATTCAAACATAACCATCACAAAAAATTCATGTCAACACAAATAAAGAGAAAGGTAGTGAGAAATACCCACAAAAATACTACAGTTTTTTACATAAACATTTCCTACAATAAAATTGTTTTTCTCCTTCTTACAATTTCAAATCTCTATTTCGTGCATCTTTGAGAGAATCTCTTCCCCGTCCATGGATATTCTTCAACAGATCTACCAAATAGAAGACAAATAATGAAATACAAAAAACATACAGTAATAGATGACATCGAGGTGTATTTTAAATAAAATTTAATAATGGAGAAACCTTTTGAAAACAATTATTTGTCTTTTCTTTCAAAATTTGTGCTTTTAAAATGAAGTCCTAAATTCAGTATTATATGCTAATTTCATATATGGTCATACACCTGACATTTCTAGTGGAGCTCTCTCATGGTTAAGAACATTACCCATCAATCATTTATATTGAAGTATGATTCACTGCGGATGATAGTCTTACATCCACCAACAGTCATTGTACAAATTAAATTCATTGATAGCTTATCACCTTTGGATAAAAGCATGGTAATAAAAAGAAAAACACTAGGGTCTTCTAACAAAAGATAAAGGAATGGTAATTGAATCAATAATTCTAGTTACTAGACTAGAACTTAAATTAGTTGTGACAGTATCGGTTGATGCGTCTCATATATTTGATTTTAATGAGTTTGAATAGAAGATATTAATGATTCCTTGGAGGGAGTAATTCCTTATGCGATCAATCAATAACATTAGATTTAGTTCTTTTCTTCTTTCTTTCTTACTTTCATGGGTTGATCTGGACCTTTTTCGAGCTAATAGCATAATTAAGTGATTTTTCTATTATATAATAGAGTTGAACAACTTGTTGAAATAATTATCATTAGTTGAGTGACATTTATGTTACAAAATAAAATTGACTGACTTTTTAATATAAAATAAAATAATATATTTTTTGAAGAATATTATCATTACTTGAGTGACTATAGTTTTACAAAAACCAAAGTTGATAAAAAATATTACTACTCCCTCTGTCCTATTTCATATGAGTTAGTTTGACTCGTTACAAAGTTTAAGGAAAAAAAAAGAATTTTGAAACTAATGGTCTAAAATAAGTGATAGATATTTATGTGGCTATAACTCAATTCATGAAGTATAAAATGGACATTTTAAAATTAAATTATTACTTAATATAAAAATATTTATTCTTTTTTTGGACTGACCAAAAAGGAAAGTAACTCATAGATTGGACAGAAATATTACTTGAGAAACTATACAAAAAATTAACTCCATATATATACTAGGGTTCAAGTTAGAGGATCAAAAGATTGATCAAAATGGAGATGAACATTGATAATAATACTCCAGGTAGTGAAATTTCTTCTTCTTATTCTGATTGTTACCTGTACTTATATTTTTTTCTTGTCTTTTATCATTGAATTTACACTATTAGTATTACTAGATATTCGTAAATTGCAGAGGATCATCCATTGGGAATGTAGGATTTGAAAATTTCATGTGTTGCTTGTGGGCTATCACACTGGAGCAGGGTTTACTTTATGCGAACCCGGAGGTAGAACGTGTGGGTTTTGGTATGAACAAGTTATCGTTTCAGGATCCCAATTAGGATCTGACTGTAAGTTGCAATTTTCAAAAGTAAATCCACTTAGTTTTTTGGGGACCATTTTCTCTGATTGATATAAACTGAAAAAATGGATGTCTAAGACAACGAAATCGAATACTAATTAAATTTAAGATAGCTGTAATGAGTGGGTATCCATGTTGAATTTGCAGAGGAGAAGATCAGAATTAGAGAAGAAGAGAATAGAAGGGAAGGGAGAAGAGAAATACGAGAGGATTTGATTTACCTGAAGTTTATTGTTGCATTCTCTCCCCTTATGTTGTTTATAATAACAACCTTCAAATAACGTGGCGAGATCCTGACTCTTATGCCTCAATAATTGAGATTTAATCTTCGTCGTTTATTTGCCAAGTAGTTACCCTCCTTCCTTGATTCAGCTTCGAATAAATCTATAGTATGTAAGATCATTACATTTCCCGAATTAATTATCCTCTCAGAATTGTTATCCAATAAAAATAACACTATAATCTCGATTAGTTGTCTCGGATCCCTCGTATGTCTTAGTGTAATCCTACTAGTGAGGTCTCTTTCGAGCTCTTAGTGTAAGAGAGGCACATCTTACTTGAACATAGACTCTTGGCTCAAAAGAGGTGTAAAAATTAAATGTAATAACAATATTATCCAACAGAGGTGCATTTATTAATGGTAATCAAATTTTGTGTCGGAGGTTCGTACTTTTATAATAGTGAAGATTAAAAGATAGAAATATTAATATATTACCAAATATTCATAAAAGTGGAAACTTAACTTCTTAAGACAAGTACATGTGGACGGAAGAGTGTGGTGTAGTAGTGGTCAATGAATTTGTTGAGAACCATGAGATCTCATGTTTGAATCCCAGCAGAGAGAGAAAAAAAATATTAGGTGCTTTTCCCCATCTTTCATAGGCTTAGTGGACAGACTTACCTAGTACATATTGTTAGTGGAAGGTAATATGCCTGAAATATGTAACATTGTCATCAATTTTTTCTTTACTTATAGCACATGTACATGTTACAGTTCAGACGGAAAATGCAAATGGAGCTGATTGGCAGGAAGAGCTTTACTAAAAGGTATGGTTTGATAAACTGGCTGGTTATAACACTATAAGAAATAGCTGAATGTTTCGAAATATTTCCGATGATTATAGAGTAATAGACGAGGTTTACCATACCAAGTGTACAACTAAATTCATGACCATATCCCTCCACTCAAGGTGCTTTATGTATTCCATTTCTTAGAGGTAATAGATTTCTAATTATGTTAACAAGTAACTTGTTAGAAACGAACATTATTAATCGTCACTGTCATGGTGCTCTGTAAAGCCTGTCTTGGTCCTATATTGCCAACGACAAAAAATTAATTTTGCATGCCCTGCCATAATTTAGAAATGAAGTATATTTTGATAAATTAATTGATTAGAGAAAATTAGTTGTTGAGTACTGCGATCATGTTAGCTTAATTCATGAGATATATAATATTTCTGTAAGTTGGGGTAAAAGTTCTTCATGGCATGTCACCAATTTTCTTTCCGGCAAATAAAATCTTTAATTGCTAATTTGAGGGACAAACCTATTCATGCAAGAAGTATATACCCGAATATATGGCTATAATATGTTCTCTGTGAAAAGACATCCGTTCATCTGTATTAATTGGTATATTTTTTCTATTTTATTTCTTCTTATAGATAAATTCAATGCTTCCTTCTTCGAAACTTGTCCTTCTCTACTTACATTCCCGACTTGGTTTACTAGCTAGTAATAAGTTGGAATACTTCGACTTTCCAAGAATAAACATATAACACTAACATGCTTTGTATTCTCCATTCCATCGCTTTTCACTTGTGAAGCCAACTACATTGTTATTATTTCATTGTTTGCCCTCGTTTTACCTTATTGATGATAAAGGTGTAAAGTGAAAAAAAATAATGATTGCCATTAAACTGTGTTATATCTTGCAACCTAACTTAAAAAAGTATATTCTAATTCCTCCTAGTTGAACTGGTCTATGATCGCATTGAGGAAGTTGTATTCTTGAATTGAGCACCAAGAAGCTAAACGAAGCAAAGTTTAGTAACTTAGTTTACCATTTACATGTTAATCAGTATTATCACCTAACCACATGGGAATGCATTCTTGACATTTCCGTAATTGACTTATTGAAAATTTGTAATCCAGATCAAGTCTATGAAGGAGATGTATTTATCATACCTCAATGATTTATACGAGAAAATTGCTTATAAAGTGCAGCAGGTATGTCATCAATATCCCTCTAAGTTCTTCATAATAGTTACAAATTTTGGTTGGCTCCCTTGTAGGTTCCATAATATGACACACCATCATTTGCATATAGCATGCACCAAGGTGTAATGCATATTGTATGCTATTGGTTATTGCCTTATTGGAACTGATGCTGAAAGCTCAAAACATTGAATTCTCGTTTTTGCTTCTTTGGTTTCTATCCTGTTGATTGTCATCTTGAGAAAAAGTGCTCTCATAGTGGGAATATGTTGTAATGTGGCTAATTCCTTTTCATTTCTAGCAGTTGCATCATTTGTTTCTGTTGAAGCATTGTGAAAGTCAAGGTGGCCGGTAGTGGACATCATAAAAGATTTATTTGCATAAGTCATTTTATGGTTGTTTGTTTTGCTTTCAGTTCTTCGGGCAAGCGCTTGATTTATTTGAATTTAAAAGCACTTGAGTGAACATTCTGTTGAATTGTGTGAACCTTGCGAGCTATGTTATTTGTCTCTTTATGTCATTTCTTAAACTTTCCTCCCTTTTTGGTTGTCGTGGGAAGTTCTTGAAGCATGAAGTTCAAAGGTTTGCAAAGGGCAAGAAACAACACTCACTAAACTGATTCTTTTTTTTTCTTCTGATTTTATGCATGACACTCTTAATCAGAGTCTTCCAAATGAGAGAATTGAAAAACTCAAGATGACGTTGGAACGCATTATGCTTTTCTTGCGGCTTAACAAACATGATATTAATCTTGTTCACAAGGAGAGACTGCTTTTGGTTGAGAAGCACATAAGTTTATTTCTAAGTTGCAAAAATCTGCACAAGCCTACTTCTTCTCCATTGCAGGGGCAGCTTCCACAGCCTTCCATCCATACAAGTCAGGTATGCAGTCCGAACTTGTTTAGATAATTCAACTATCTTCACCTTGTTGAAGTTGTTTTCCTCTTGTGTGAACATGCATCTACATTTCCAGTAGAGTTTTTTTTTCTTGGGGGGCGGGGGGTTGATAACTTCGGGACTTGTGATTATTTTCCCAGTATAAATCTCTTAAGTTATGACTGATCACTCGTGTTACTTCTACTTTTTTCTAAGATCTCATGTGTTTAAATAGGAAGGTATGGAGGTCAAAGATTTGAGTAGAAGGTTAGTAGAGAGTCGAATGTTGTCGTACTTCTAGTAGAATGATTTAGGTAGCTCGGAGTTTCTTTTTCTCCTTGGTGTATTAATATTTGGTGCTACACTTGTTTCGTACATTGCTACTACGTTCTCTCTTTTTCTATCTTACTTTCGTGTGTTGGTTACATTTCTTTTGTGCTGAGGATCTATCGGAAATAACCTATCTACGGTAACGTTTGCTTACATCATACCCTCCCTAGATCCCACTTGTTGAATTACATGGCGATGTTGTTGTTGATTTCCTTTATTTCTTTCTAAGACTTTGTGTGTAAAGCTAACAATCTCTCACAATTTACTCGTAAGTTACTAATCATATCTTGCACGTTATATCCTTCACAGGAACAAGATACATATGCACGTCAGCTGCCTATGTTGGATTCATGTGGGAGAGATATTGCTTCTGAGTTTGATAGGCTTCTGCATTTGATTGATTAGATGGTAGTTATGATGGATTGTGTTAAGTATGGAATGGTTTCGGTACGTTTGGTATTGATAGATTGAGTTCTGGAACAAAACTTGATGAGCGTTGAGAACATGAATGGTTATGAAAGTGCTCGTGAACCCATGCACTCCTCATTGGATTATGTAAAGTACTTGTGAACCAACTTATGCATCCTTCCCTAGATTATATAGAAAGCACTGCAATTATTCTAATAAATTACTTAAATTTTATGTGGGAACCAGACTAAAATTTGAAATATCCATCTCCAAATTTTTCTTTGTTTGAATCTTTAGCAACACTACAAACAAAAGTCACATTTTTCCTCAAAAAAATTTATGGTCTCTCTTTTAGTATTTTCTTCAATTTATTTCTCTGATTCATAAAGTGTGTTTCCTTAAATAACGATGATATTTTAATCGTTTTCAAGTATAAAATTCGTTAAGAACCATTATAAGCTGATTTTTCTTTTGTGATAATAATATTAAGAGAAAATGGCCAAATGCGCCGTCAATCTATTACACAATTCTCAACTACACACCAATACTTTACGGGGGTCCTATTACCCTCCTGAAATATTTTAAACTAAGATATTAACACCCTTAAAACGTCGCCCTCAAATCTTTGTTGGCTAGTGTAATGCACACGCCTATTTTTCTCAGAATAAAAAAAATACCAATTTTCTCTACCATTCTTGCCCTAATCACCATTACCAAATCTCATCGTCATTCTTCCTCTTCGTAAATCTTCTTTTTATTTTTTCTTCGTTGTTTCTGGATGACTCATCTCCTTCAGTCCACCTTCATCTCCACCACACCACACTATACCCACCAACCTTTGCCCTTTTTTTTTTAATGTTTTCCCAATCATCTATTTGCACAAAACTCAATTGTTATTGTTAAATTTGCGTTCATCGTTATCTTTGAAGATAGTTCTTTTCCTATTGGTTCTCAATTACACTTCTTGATGAATTTGGAGATGAATTTGTTCATGAGAAATCTCAAATTTTAATACCCATTTTCAATTGCAGTTAAGAAACTTCGGTTGCTACTATAAATGAAAAGATGTCTCCGATGGAAGGTGCAATTTTATCTTTTGAGGTCGAGCTAAAATTATTCTCCATCAAGGTGAAGCATTTGAAGTGGTCTTTTTTCTTTCTTTTATTGTTCTGTCTAAAATTAGAGGAAGATTTAAAAGGTATTGCTACTGAAAAGTATTGTGTGAATTAAAAATGAAAGTATGAAAAGATAAAATTCTTGTATTGATAGCCATGGAAACAAGTCGAGTTGAAGAGATTTGTAAAAGAGGGGATGGTTAGAGATGTGCGAGAGTGTGTGTGTTTGTGTGTGTGATTTTAGTTGATTAAATAAATTAATGTTGACTTGTTTATTTGTCTCACACTTGCCAATAGGAAAGTGAATACACTTGCTATGCCACATGATGATTTAAGGGCGTTAATTTATCTATTTAAATACTTCAAGGGGGGTAATAGGACCCCCATAAAGTATTGGTGTGTAGTTGAGAATCAGGCTATAGAATGAGGGGGCATTTGACCATTTTCTCTTATATTAATTATAGTTTACTTGTCAAATTCAATTTTTTGGTAAAATTTTATAGCATTAAACCTCACGATAGCTAGTATTGTGCACCCATTTTCTTGAACTCTTGGAAATGCCTCTGAACGCATGTTGAGGAAAAGGTTAGGCATGGTTGAGGAACCATTTAGAGAAAATGGAGACTCATTTGAAAAAGATGGAGACATTATTGGCTAAGATTAACACAAAAAATGAATTATTCGATAGGGATATGAACTCCTCGTGCATATGTACTGATAATCGACTAAAGAGGAAACATAAAGTAGTTGACAAAATATGATTAATGACTATTCCGTGGGATTTATACTTAGCATCGAGATAAGGTCGGGTTTCTAATAGCAATCATCCTATCACATAATTATGTGCCATAATAGGTTGTCTTAGATAGACATTAGCTTGTGGATCCAGTTCAGCTCAAGTTTTATGGTTCTTACCTTGGCAAGTAAGGACATCACTTTTCAATATGGGATAGACACCGGATTCTATTTTATAGATCACATGGTCTATGTCGGTTAAAGGTAAACTTTGCACAATAATCATCATACCCCGAGCCTACACCCTGGATGTGGCCGACACTCGAGAACCATTTCTTGCCCCAAACGAATCCTTGGCCTGGCTCAACTCTCAGCGGAAGACGTACTCAATACAAGATGAACTCAAATGTAAAACTTTAACTCAAAAGTATCAAATCATTAACTCAGAATATAATAAAATATTCAACTAGCCAGAAATAGGCAACTCAAGTCTTTAAAACATTTAATAAAAGAAAACAAAACAGACTTCTCAAACTCCACTGTCTATCAATGAAGCCTCTAAATGAAAAAGATGGAAGTCGGGACAAGACCCACGACATCCTATCAAAACTGAAAAAGTAACTTGAATCCTCCAGAAGAAAGAAGGCTCACCAAAGCTAACTCGAACTGTAGTGGTATTAACAAAGTGCCTGTTGATGACCCTGATCTCCTGTATTTGCATCATGAAATGATGAAAGCCAAATGGCATCAGTACATTGAATGTACGAGCATGTAAGAGGAACACTGAACATAACATAAAAGCTTGAACTTGGAAATAAGGAAACATACTCACCTCAACTCTACTCAACTCAATCTCAATTCATGGATACTCAACTCAATACAGTATAAAAACAACAATAAAGATGCAATTTATATAAATCATTTAAATAGTAGATAACAACTCAATGTATTTACAAATACAATTAGAACTCTTATTTGGGAGATTCTCTAACCCACAACTATCAATATGACCTATGTGATGGTACAACGTCTCGCCCACGCTGCCAGAACATTCCTATACCTTGCCGGAGTATAAGACATCCTCAACTAAGTGGATCCACTAAGTTGTCCTTAAAAAGCAATAAGGAATCATCCAAAAAGTATGACCCTTTCTAACCACATTGGCTACATGGATTATGAGGACTTTGAGTTGTTTAAACTCGTCGCCATATCGGTGCTCAATACTACTCCCAATAATATAACGCAACTCATATGTTTAAAAGTATTTCCTCATCCTCAAAATTTGAGACTATTACTCAAAACATTCTCTTAAAAGAGACTATACTCATAAACACCTTATGAACTCATTTGGAAATCGATGTTTCCTCTCATTTTAAATGTAAAAACATTTACTCTTGGGAATATTTAGTTCCCATATATTCATTTAAAAAAAATGAAAACTCAACTCTCTTTATCCTTATACTCAAGTCTTAAGTTTTAAAAGATTGTACAAGAATTCTCAGAATGACTCTAAAAAACTTTGAAGACTTTACTCTTAACTCTACCTTGAATTTGAATTATGAATTATGAATTCAAAGGTTATAATTCATGTTATGACGGGTATCTCGATGTTTAGATATATTATAGATTAGTTAGAAATTGAAAGAAGTTAAGGTACATCTTAAAAGAACTTAGACGGAGCAAATGACGGAACAGGAGTGGGGCAGGCAACCCTGGTGCACTGCTGGCGTGGGGCGCCAGACCTTGAACTTCAGAGGGATCATTTTGGTGCACTACAAGGGCGGCGCACCATCCCTCCTAGCGCATTCGTGGCACGTCGCGCTACCCATCCCCCAGAACGACCCAACAATTTTTTCTTCTCATTTTCTAATTCGCTTAGAATCGATTGATCTTCTCAAATTTTTATTAGATTCAATTACCAAATACAAGTACATGAGAATCTACTCTCTTTTTCTCAAGAGCAACCCTCAAAGATTGAAATCCTCACCTCAAGAATTCATCAAACTCCATAATCAAAGCATGAAGAACAAAACCTCAAAAACATCCATCAAGAAATCAAATCATTCAACCTCAAGAATGAAATTACGGATGAAATTTACATGATTGTCTTGTGGGTGAGTGAAACCAATACTATGAAAACCTACGTACCTTAATTTGGCGAAATTCCTCGACAAATCTCAAGAATCTTGATGAACGCCTTGAACCTTTCCTCTTTAAATCCTCTCAAAACCCTAAAAGTAACTTAGAGTTGTAAAACTGATCCAAATTATTTACACCTCTAAAATATTACTATTTTTTAAAAAGCTGATAGGGTAAGGAAAAGACCAAAATACCCCTCATTAATTCAGGTAAATTTCCTTAACTGGACATGCTGACTTCAAACAGGCATATCTCCCTTATTAGAACTCAAAATTTAGAAAACTTGGTGGCATTGGACAGAAGATTCAAATAACTTTTATTTGATATTGTATGGGTCACCTAACTCATCCCGTTCTGAAAGTTATGATCGTTTAAAGTTGACCCAAAACTCACAACTTAAGCATAACTTGCAAAATTCTCAACTTGGCTTTTTCCAGTTTAGTTCTTTCTAAATTTAGCTCTTTGTTAAGGCGAGATGTTACAATAATGAACAAAGGTTACTTTCTAAAGTATCTCATATGTGTTTTATAAGGTTTTTAGCTTGCATTGACCACATTTATGACTTTTGATTTCTAACATGTTTTTTTATTATTTAGCTTGGTCATTGCATGTCATGTAAAGTCTTTTTAGCATGATTTCTTAACTCTTATACATTGTTATCATACTTGTGCCTACAATGTTTCACTAATGTAGGGTCCGACAATCCTATTCCCCATACTCGTGGTTGGTTGGTCATTTTGAGCTTTTGAAGATTGGTGAGTCCTCATGATCTTAGGACCGAGATTATTTTATTGATTTTAGGTTTTTTTCTATCTTGCAGACTTCTTATGTGATGTATGGCTTACGTCACAGTATCTTTCTCTATGATGTAATAGACTGCCTTGAGACTTATGTTAGATTTTCAGTTTTGTCAAACTCTTTTGTATGAAATGCTATCTTTTGAACTCTTTACTTCTAATATATTGTTTGATATATGCTAAGTGGCTTGGGTAGGGCCTCCCGGGGTTCTACCCACCATGTTACACCCAGGGTCTACTTTGGATCATGACATGTAATCTCTTTCAATTCTTACATTCTACTTTAGAATTTTTCTGATATATTGTCAAGCTTCAAAAATTAATCCATCATGTGTACTTAGTGTGATATTTGTAGCATGAAAAAAAAGTAGAATGTTCATAAATCTTATCCTTTTCTTTCTTATAATAATCATTTTTAAAACATACGACAAACAGAGAAAGAATCTCTTCTAATAAGAGAAATATGAATCCTATATTGTGGGATAAAATATCTACCGAACATTATTACCAACAAACACGTTAAAAAAGAAAGAGAAAATGGTGAACCACCTCAAAAATGACAAATATAACTATAACCAAGAAATATTGAAATCATGCAAAAACGTGGGTAGCATTTACACCAACTAATGCTCCCATATCTAAAACAAAATTAAATTAATAATAATAATAATGATAATTAAACAATTAAAATTAATCTTTCATATTTAATTATTGTATGAATTTTTTTCTCTTAATAGCGGACTAAAGCTAAATATTTGTTACAAATTCAAAGATAGCCATCACGAAAAATTCATGTCAACACAAATAAAGAGAAAGGTAGTGAGAGATACCCACAAAAATAGTACAATTTTTGACATAAACATTTCCTACAATAAAATTGTTTTTTTCCTTCTCACATTTTCAAATCTCTATTTCGTGCATCTTTGAGAGCATCTCTTACCCATCCATGGAGATTCTTCAACAGAACTACCAAATCAAAGACGAATCATGAAATACAAAAAAAAACAATAATAGATGGCATCGAGGTGTATTGTAAATAAAATTTAACAGTGGAGAAACCTTTTGAAAGCAATTATTTGTCTTTTGTTCCAAAATTTGCGCTTTTAAATTGAAGTTCGAACTTCAGTATTATATGTTAATTTCATATTTGGTCATGCACCCGGTCTTTCTAGTGGAGGTATCTCATGGTTAAGAACGTTAGCCATCAATCATTTATATTGAAGTAAGATTGATTGCGGACGAAAGTTATACATCCACCAATAGTCATTGTACAAATTAAATTCATTGATAACTTATCACCTTTAGGTAACAGCATGGTAATAAAAAGAAAAACAGTAGGGTCTTTTAACGAAAGATATAGGAATGGTAATTGAATCAATAATTCTAGTTACTATACTAGAACTTAAACTAGTTGTGATAGTATTGGTTGATGCGTCTCATATATTTGATTTTAATGAGTTTGAATATAGGATTTTAATGATTGCTTGGAGGGAGTAATTTCTAATGCGATAAATCAATAACATTAGATTTAGTTCTTTCCTTCTTTCTTACTTTCAAATATGGCCCTTTTTCGAGCTATAACATAATTAAGTGATTTTTCTATTATAAAATAGAGTTGAACAACTTGTTGAAATAATTATAATTATTAGTTGAGTGACATTTATGTTACAAAATAAAATTGACTGACTTTTTAATATAAAATAAAATAAAATATTTTTGTGAAGAATATTATCATTACTTGAGTGACCATAATTTTACAAAAACCGAAGTTGATAAAAAATACTACTACTCCCACTGTCCTATTTCATATGAGTTAGTTTGACTCGTTACAGAATATATGAATTTTTTTTTAAACTTATGGTCTAAAATAAATGATAGGTATTTCTGTCGCTATAACTCATTTCATTAAGAATAAAATGGACATTTTAAAATTAAATTATTACTTAATATAAAAATATTTATTCTCTTTTGGACTGACCAAAAAGGAAAGTAACTCATAAATTCGACAGAGATAGTATTTGAGAAACTATACAAAAAATTAACTCCATAAATATACTAGGGTTCAAGTTACAGGGTCAAAAGATTGATCAGAATGGAGATGAACATTGATAATAATACTCCAGGTAGTGAGATTTCTTCTTTTTATTCCGATCGTTACCTGTACTAATCTATTTTTTCTTTTCTTTTGTCATTGATTTTACACTATTAGTATTACTAGATATTTGTAGAATTGCAGAGGATCTTCCATTGGGAATGTAGCATTTGAAATTTTCCTATGTGGTTTGTGGGATATCACACTGGAGTGGTGTTTACTTTATGCGAACCCGGAGATAGAAAGTGTGGGTTTTGGTATGGTCAAGTTATCCTTTCAGGATCCGAATTAGGATCTGACTGTAAATTGCAAATTCAAAAGTAAATTCAATTAGTTTTTTTGGGACCATTTTCTTTGATTTATATAAACTAAAAAAATGGATCTCTAATACAACAAAATCGAATACTAAGTAAATCTAAGATAGCTGGAATGAGTGGGTATCCATGTCGAATCTGCAGAGGAGAAGATCAGAATTAGAGAAGAAGTGAATAGAAGGGAAGAGAGAGGAGAAATAAGGGAGGAATTGATTTACCAGAAGTTTATTGTTGCATTCTCTCCCCTTCTACAGTTTATAACAACCTTCAAATAACGTGGCAAGGTCCTAAGTCTTATGCCTCACTAATTGATATTTAATCTTGGTCATTTATTTGCCAAGTAGTTACCCTCCTTCGGCAATTCAGCTTCGAATTAAGCTATACTAAGTAAGATCATTACATATCCCAAATTAATTATCCTCTCAATATTGTTATACGATAAAAATAACACTATAATCTCGATTAGTTGTCCCGGATCCCTCATACGTCTTAATGTAATCCTACTAGTGAGGTCTCTTTCGATCTCTTAGTGTAAAAGAGGCACATCTTACTTGGCTCAAAAGAAATGTAAAAATTAATTGTAATAACAATATTATCCAACAAAGGTGCACATATGAATGGTAATCAAATCTTGTATCGGAGGTTTGTACTTTTATAATAGTATAGATTAAAAGATAGAAATATTAATATATTACCAAATATTCATAAAAGTGGAAACTTAACTTTCTAAGACAAGTACATGTGGATGGAAGAGTGTGGCATAGTGGTCAATGAAGTTGTTGAGAACCATGAGATCTCATGTTTGAATCCCAGCAGCGACAAAAAAAAGACTAGGTGACTTTTCTGATAATTCATAGGCACTAGTACAGAGTTACCTAGTAAATATTGCTAGTGGGAGATAATATGTCTGAAATATGTAACATTGTCATCAATTTTTTCTTTACTTATAGCTCCATTTACATTTTCTTTACTTATAGCACCTGTACATTTTACAGTTCAGACGGAAAATGCAAATGGAGCGGATTGGCGGGAAGAGCTTTACCAAAAGGTATGGTTTGATATGGGCACTTTTTATTTGCAAACGATTTAGAAAACTGGGGAAATTTGATATGTAGATTTTGATATACAGGCTGGTTAAAACATTATAAGAATTAGCTGAATAATTCGAAATATTTCCTATGATTATAGAGTAATAGAAGAGGCTTACCATACCAAGTGTACACCTAAATTCATGACCATACCCCTCCACGCAAGGTGCTTTATGTATTCTGTTTCTTAGATGTAATAGATTTCTAATCATGTTAACAGGTAACTTGTTAGAAACGAACATTATTAATCCTCACTGTCATGGTGCTCTGTATAGCCTATCTTGGTCCCATATTGGTAACGACAAAAAAATAATTTCACATTCCCTGGCATAATTTAGAAATGAAGTATAATTTGATAAATTAATTGATTACAAAAAATTAATTGTTGAGTGCTGAGAGCATATTAACTTAATTCATGAGATATATAATATTTATGTAAGTTCGGTTAAAAGTTCTTTATGGCATGTCACCAAGTTTCTTTCCGGAAACTAAAATCTTTAATTGCTAATCTGATGGATAAAGCTATTCATGCAAGAAGTATATACCTGAATATATGGCTATAATATGTTCTCTGTGAAAAGACATCCGTTCATCTGTATTAATTGGTATATTTTTTCTATTTTTCTATTTTATTTCTTATTATAGATAAATTCAATGCTTCCTTCTTCGAAACATGTCCTTCTCTACTTACATTCCCGACTTGGTTTACTAGCTAGTAATAAGTTGGAATACTTCGACTTCCCAAGAATAAACATATAACACTAACATTCTCTGTATTCTCCATTCCATCGTTTTTCACTTGTGAAGCCAACTACATTGTTATTGTTTCATTGTTTGCCCTCGTTTTACCTCATTGATGATAAAGGTGTAAAGTGAAAAAAATAATGATTGCCATTAAACTGTGTTATATCTCGCAATCTAACTTTTAAAAAGTATATTCTAATTCCTCCTGGTTGAACTGGTCTATGATCACATTGAGGAAGCTAAAGGAAGCAAAGCTTAGTAACTTAGTTTACCATTTACATGTTAATCAGTTGTAGTATTCCTCTTCTACTTCACTTTTAACCTTTTTATCTAGAAGGTTCTTTTGTGAAGTTTCTCTAGTTTGTTCTCTATTGTATCGTACAGTTGTTTTAATTATCACCTAAACACATGGGAATGCATTCTTGACACTTATGCAATTGACTTATTGAAAATTTGTAATCCAGATCAAGTCTATCAAGGAGATGTATTTATCAGACCTCAATTGTTTGTACGAGAAAATTACTTATAAAGTGCAGTAGGTATGTCATCAACATCCCTCTAAGTTCTTCATAATAGTTCCAAATTTTGGTTGGCTCCCTTGCAAGTTCCAAATTTGCATATAGCATGCACCAAGGAGTAATGCATATTTTATTCTATTGGTTGTTGCCTTATTGGTAACTCCTCAAACTGGGAACTGATGCAGAAAGCTCAAACACTTAATTCTCGTTTTTGCTTCTTTGGTTCCTTTCATGTTGATTGTCATCTTGAGAAACAATGCTCTCATAGTTGGAATATGTTGTAATGTGGCTAATTCCTTTTCATTTCTAGTATTTTCATCATTTGTTTTTGTTGAAGCATTGTGAATGATTGTCAAAATCAAGGTGGTAGTGGACATCATAAAAGAGTTATTTTGAATGATTGTTAAGTCAAGGTGGTAGTGGACATCATAAAAGAGTTATTTTTACATGTCATTTTATGATTGTTTGTTTTGATTTCAGTAAAGGAATTAACGCTTTCCTAGTTCTTCGGGCAAGCGCTTGATTTTTCTAAATTTAAAAGCAGTTGAGTCAACATTCTGCTTAATTGTCTGAACCTTGCGCACTATGTTATTCGTCTCTTTATGTCATTTCTTAAACTTTCCTCCCTTTTTTCGTTACCGTGGGAGGTTCTTGAAGCATGAATTTCAAAGGTTTGCAAAGGGCAAGAAACAAGACTCACTAAACTGATTCTTTTTTTTCCTGATTTTATGCATGACTCTCTTAATCAGAGTCTTCCAAATGAGAGAATTGAAAAACTCAAGATGTTCAAGATGAGCTGGAACGCATTATGATTTTCTTGCGGCTTAACAAACATGATATTAATCTTGTTCACAAGGAGAAACTGCTTCCGATTGAGAAGCACATAAGTTTCTTTCTAAGTGGCAAAAATCTGCATGAGCCTACTTCTTTTCCATTGCAGTGCTAACTTCCTCAGCCTTCCATCCATACAAGTCAGGTATGCAGTCCGAACTTGTTTGGATAATTCAATTGTTTTCACCTTGTTGAAGTTGTTTTCCTCTTGTGTTAACATGCATCTACATTTCCAGTAGTTTGTTTTTCTTAGGGGGGGGGAGGTTGATAACTTCGGGACTTGTGATTATTTTCCCAGTATAAATATCTTAAGTTATGACTCATCTCTCGTGTTACTTCTACTTTGTTCTAAGGTGTCATGTGTTTAAAGAGGAAGGTATAGAGGTCAAAGATTTGAGTAGAGTTCGTAGGGAGTCGAGTGTTGTTGTTCTTTTAGTAGAATGATTTAGGTAGCTCGGAGTTTCTTTTTCTCCTCGGTGTATTAATATCTGTTGCTACACTTGTTTCTTACATTGCTACTTTGTTCTCTCTTTTTATTTCTTACTTTCCTGCTTTGGTTACATTTCTTTTGAGCCGAGGGTTTATCAGAAATAACCTATCTACGGTAACGTTTGCGTACATCCTACCCTCCCTAGATCCCAGTTGTTGAATTACATGACGATGTTATTGTTGATTTCCTTTGTTTCTTTCTAAGATTTTGTGTGTAAGGTTAACGATCTCTCGCAATTTACTCGTAAGTTACTTATCATATCTTGCTCGTTATATCCTTCGCAGGTACAAGATTCATATGCACGTAGCCGCCTATGTTGGATTCATGTGGGAAAAATATTGCTTCTGAGTTTGATAGGCTTCTGCGTTTGATTGATTAGATGGTAGTTATGATGGATTGTGTTAAGTATGGAATGATTTTGGTACGTTTGGTATTGACAGATTGAGCTCTGGCACAAAACTTGATAAGCGTTGAGAACATGAATGGTTATGTAAAGTGCTCGTGAACCCATGCACCCCTCCCTGGATTATGTATAGTACTTGTGAACCAACTTATTCATCCTTCCCTAGATTATGTAGAAAGCACTGCAATTATTCTGATAAATTACTTAAATATTATATGGGAACCAGACTAAAATTTGAAATATCCATCTCCAAATTTTTCTTTGTTTGAATCTTTAGCAACACTACAAACAAAAGTCACATTTTTCCTCAAAAAAAATTATGGTCTCTGATCTTTTTAGTATTTTCTTTAATTTATTTCTCTGATTCGTAAAGTGTGTTTCCTTATATAACGATGATATTTTAATTGTTTTCAAATATAAAATTAGTTAAGAACCATTATAAGCTGACTTTTCTTTTATGATAATAATATTAATTATAGTTTACTTGTCAAAGTTATTGTTTTGGAAAATTTTTATAGCATTCAATGTCACGATAGCTAGTATTGTGCACCCATTTTCTTGAACTCTTGGAAATGCCTCTATGCGTATGTTGAGGAAAAGGTTAGGCATGGTTGAGGAACCATTTAGACAAAATTGAGACTCATTTGAAAAGGATGGAGACATTATTGGCTAAGATTAACACAAAAAAAATGAATTATTTGATAGGGATATGAACTCCTCGTGTATATGTACTGATAATAAACTAAAGAGGAAACATAAAGTAGTTGACAAAATATGATTAATGACTATTCTTCGGGATTTATACTTAGCATCAAGATGATATTTAGATTGAAGGTCTCTTGTTAGTTGAGGTCGGTTTCTAATAGCGATTTGCCTATCACATAACTATGTGCTACCATAGGTTGTCTTAGATAGACATTAGCTAGTGGATCCTGTTTATCTCAAGTTTTATGGTTCTTACCTTGGCAAGTAAGGACATCACTTTTCGTTGTGGGATAGACACCAGATTTCATGTTATAGCTCACATGGTCTATGTCAGTTAAAGGTAAACTTCCCACAATAATTATCACACCATGTGCCTACACCCTAGACGTGGCCGACACTTGAGAACCATTTCTGGCCCCAAGCGAACCCTTGGTCTGGCTCAAATTTCAGCGGAAGATGTACTCAATACAAGATGAACTCAAATATAAAGCTTTAATTCAAAAGTCTCAAATCATTAACTTAGAATATTCAACTAGCCAGAAATAGGCATCTCAAGTCTTTAAAACATTTAACAAAAGAAAACGAAACAAACTTCTCAAACTCTATTGTCTACCTATGAAGCCTTTAACTGACAAAGATGGAAGTCAGGACAAGACCCACGACATCCTATCAAAACTAAAAAAGTAACTGAAATCCTCCAGAAGCAAGGAGGCTCACCAAAACTAACTCGAATTGTTGTGGTATCAACGAAGTGCATGTTGATGACCCTGATCTATTGTATCTGCATCATGAAACGATGCAGGCCAAATAGCATTAGTACATTGAATGTACGAGCATGTAAGAGGAGCACTGAACATAACATAAAATCTTGAACTTGGAAAGAAGGAAACATACTCACCTCAACTCTACTCAACTCAACCTTAACTCATGGATACAAAACTCAATACATTATAAAAACAACAATAAGGATGCAGTTTATATAAAGCATTTAAAACAATAGACTCAATGTATTTAAAAGTACAATAATAACTCTTATTTAGGAGATTCTCTAATCGACAACCATCACTATGAGCTATGTGGTGATACAACGTCTCTCCCACGTTGCCAGAACTGTCTTATACCTTTCTGGAATATAAGACATCCTCAACTAAATGGATCCACGAATCTATGCTTAAAAAGCAATAAGGAATCATCTAAAAAGTATGAACCTTTCTACCCACGTTGGCTACATGGTTTATGAGGACTTTGAGTTGTTTGAACTCTTACTAATATCATTGCTCAATACTACTCCCAATAATATAACTCAGCTCATATGTTTAAAAACATTTCCTCATCCTCAAACTTTGAGATTATTACTCAAAAGATTCTCATAAAAGAGATTATACTCAAAAACACCTCATGAACTCATTTGGAAATCGATGTTTCCTCTCATTTTAAATGTAAAACATTTACTCTTGGGTATACTTAGTTCCCATATATTCATTTTGAAAAAAAAAAATGAAAACTCAACTCTCCTCATCCTCATACTCAAGTACTCAAGTACTCAAGTCTTAAAACAAGTTTTAAAAGATTGTAAAAGACTTCTCAAAATGACTCGAAAGAACGCTCAAGACTTTACTCTTAACTCTACTTTGAATTCAAGGGTTATGATTCATGTTATGAGAGATCTATCGATGTTTAGAAGTATTTTAGAGTAGTTAGAATTAGAAAGGAGTGAAGTTACACTTTAAAAGAACTTAGACGGAGCAAACGATGGAAACGGAGTGGGGGGATGCGACCCTAGCGCACTACTGGCGCGGGGCACCAGCCCCTGAACTTCAGAGAGCTCATTTTGGCGTAGTTTAGGGGCGGTGCACCAGCCCTCCTGGCGCATAAGTGGTGCGTCGCTCCACCCCTTCCTAGAACAACCCGACGAATTTTTCTTCTCGTTTTCTGACCCTAATTCGCCTAGAATTGATTTATTTCCTCGTATTTTCATTTGATTAAATTACCCAATACAAGTGTACGAGAATCTACTAACTTTTCCTCAAGAACAACCCTCAAAGATCGAAATCCTCACCTCAAGAATTCATCAAACTCCATAAACAAAGCATGAAGAACAAAACCTCAAAAACACCCATCAAGAATTCAAATCATTCAACCTCAAGAACAAAATTATGGATTGAATTTACATGATTAGTGTGTGTGTGAACGAACCCAACACTATGAAAACTTACATACCTTAGTTTGGCGAAATTCTTCGACAAATCTCAAGAATCTTTAGAGTTGTAAAAAACTAATCCAAATCAGTTTAGACCCCTAAAATATTGCTAAAAGCATTTAAAGCTGATGGGGTAAAGAAAAGACCGAAATACCCCTCATTAATTCGGTTAAATTTCCTTAACTGGATAGGATGACTTCAAACAGGCAAATATCCCTCATACGAACTGAAAATTTAGACAACTTGGTGGTGTTGGAAAGAGGACTCAAAGACCTTTCATTTGATATCTTAGGGGCCATCTAACTCATCCTCTACTGAAAGTTATGATCATTTGAAGTTGACCCAAAACTCACAACTTAAGCATAACTTGCAAAATTCTCAATTTGGCTCTTTCCAATTTAGTTCTTTCTAAATTTAGCTCTTTGCTAAGGTGGGATGTAACAATATGTCTCCTTGGTAACATTCGTCCTTGAATGAGATAACTCTAAGTAGACTAAGGGTGGCAACATCTAGCACCCTGCTCAAACAGTCAACATGCAAATTAACACTACATTTCAACTTAAAAAGTACCAAGAAAATAATTAGTACCTTGGTTTGAAGCCTCTTCGGGAGAAAAGAGATGTGAGTATCTCTTCTTCATGTCCTCCTAAGTCTCCCAAGTAGCTTCCTCAACAAACTGGTTCCTCCATAAGACCTTAACTGATGTTACCTCATTGGTTCTCAACTTGCGAACCTGACGATCAAGTATTTCAATGCGTATCTCCTCATAAGATAGCATGTCCTTATTACCAATATTTTCAGTAGGTATAATAAGTGAAGAAGTTCCCATACACTTCTTCAATATTGAAATGTGAAACACCGGATGGACTGCTAACAACTCTGACGGTAGCTCCAACTCATAGGCTACATTGCTAATCCTATTGGATATCATGTACGTATCTCTTCTTCATGTCCTCCTAAGTCTCCCAAGTAGCTTCCTCAACAAACTGGTTCCTCCATAAGACCTTAACTGATGTTACCTCATTGGTTCTCAACTTGCGAACCTGACGATCAAGTATTTCAATGGGTATCTCCTCATAAGATAGCATGTCCTTAATACCAATATTTTCAGTAGGTATAATAAGTGAAGAAGTTCACATACACTTCTTCAACATTGAAATGTGAAACACCGCATGTCCTTAATACAAATATTTTCAGTAGGTATAATAAGTGAAGAAGTTCCCATACACTTCTTCAACATTGAAATGTGAAACGCCGGGTGGACTGCTGACAACTCTGACGGTAGCTCCAACTCATAGGCTACATTGCCAATCCTCTTGGATATCGTGTAAGGACCAATATACCGGGGACTAAGTTTTCCCTTGTTGACAAACCTCATAACACCCTTCATGGGTGAGACCTTCAAATAAACCCAATCGTCTACCTCAAACTCCAAGTCTCTTCTCCTAACATTGGTATAGGATTTCTGATGACTTTGCGTTATTTTCAACCTTTCTTGAATGATCTTCCCTTTCTACATAGCTTGATGAACCAAGCCTAGTCCTATCAACCCAACTTCACCAATCTCAAACCATCCAATAGGATATCTACATCTTCTCCCATAAAGAGCCTCGTAAGGAGCCATCTGGATGCTAGAGTGATAACTATTGTTGTAAGTAAACTCAAAGAGAGGTAAGTGATCATCCCAATTACACTTGAAATAGATCACAAACGCCCTCAACACATCTTCTAAAGTCTGAATTGTGTGCTCTGCTTGACCATCTGTCTGAGGATGGAAAGTAGTACTCAAATTTATCTTCGAACCCAAACCTTTCTGGAAATACTTCCAGAATTATGCGGTGAATTGCGCACCTCTATCTGAAATGATGATCACCAGAACTCCATGATGTCTGACTACCTCTTGAATATATAATCTGGCATAATCTTATGCTGAAAAAGTAGTTTTTACAGGTAAGAAATATGATGATTTAGTCATTCGATCTACAATCACCCAAATCGAATCATGTTGTATGCAAGACCGCGGTAAACCCGTAATGAAATCCATATTGATCATCTCCCACTTCCATTTTGGAATCTCTATATTCTGAGCCATACCACCGGGCCTCTGGTGCTTTACCTTGACTTGTTGGTAATTCAGGCACCTCACAACGAACTCTGCAATACACCTCTTCATACTACTCCACCAATATACTTTTCTCAAGTCACAAAACATCTTTGTGGAACCATGATGGATAGAGTATCTAGAGCTATGAACTTCCTGCATTATCCTCTCTTCGGGTTCATCTATCTTTGGTACTCACAATCTATCTTAATACCTCAACACACCATCTCCCTTGTTCAAAAGCCATCACTTTCTGATTATGAATATTTGCCTTCCATTCGAGCAAAATAGGTCTTGGTCTTGTTTCTCTTACACTTCGGACACTAGTGATGATTCAGTCCCATTCATCTACACCACTCCACCTTCATTGGAATCCATTAATCAGACTCCCAATCATGCAATTCTGTGCACATCTTTTACTAAATCTTTTTTTCCTTCCTCAACATGGGAAGTACTGCCCATAGATAACCTGCTCAAAGCATCAGCAACAACATTAGCCTTACATAGGTGATAGAGAATACTCATGTCATAATCCTTGAGTAACTCCAACCATCTCCTCTGCCTGAGATTAAGCTCTTTCTGACTAAATACATACTGAAGACTCTTGTGATCGGTGAACACATCAACATGAACACCATAGAGGTAGTGACACCATATTTTCAAAGCAAACACTATAGTAGCCAACTCTAGATCATGGTTTGGGTAATTCTTCTCGTGAATCTTAAGCTGTGTAGAGGCATAAGCTATAACTTTTCCTTTCTACATCAATACACAACATAGTCCAACTCTGGACGCATCACAATACACAACAAAGCCTTGTGTACCCTCCGGTAAAGTCAATTCTGGGGCAGTATTCAACCGTGTTTTCAATTCCTGAAAGCTTTTTTCACAAGCTTCAAAGCATTGAAATTTTTTTGTCTTCTGAGTCTACTTCGTCAAAGGGGATGAAATAGATGAAAACCCCTTGACAAACCTTCTATAATAACAAGCCAATCCCAAAACACTCTTAATATCAGTTGGAGATGTGGATCTACGTCAATTCTGCATTGCCTCAATCTTCTCAGTGTCAACTCAAATCCCATCACTAGAAACAATGTGGCCTAAGAACACTACTAAATCAAGCTAAAACTCACACTTGGAAAATTTGGCATACAACTCTCTATCTCTAAGAGTTTGAAGAACTACTCTGAGATGACTAGCATGATCCTCCTCATTCCTCGAATAAATTAGAATGTTATCAATGTATACGATAACAAACATATCAAGATAGAGCTTAAACACTCTGTTCATAAGATCCATGAATGCTGCAGGAGCATTAGTAAAACCAAAAGACATGACTAGAAACTCGTAATGACCATAGAGGGTTTTGAAAGCTGTCTCTGGAATATCACTCTCACTTACTCTCAACTGATGATAGCCTGATCTGAGGTCTATCTTAGAAAAATAGGTGAGAGCCTGAAGTTGATCGGAAAGATCATTAATTTTGAGAAGGGGATACTTATTCTTTATAGTAACCTTATTCAATTGGCGGTAATCAATATACATCCTAGGAGATCCATCCTTCTTCCTCACAAATAAGATCGAAGCTCCCCAAGGTGAGACACTTGGTCGAATGAAAACTTTATCAAGAAGATCTTTCAACTGCTCTTTTTACTCTTTCAACTCAGCGGGAGCCATTCTGTATGGAGGAATAAAAATTAGTCGAGTATCAGGAAGAATATCTATACGGAAGTCTATTTCTCTCTTAGGAGGGACTTCGAGAATATCATCTGAAAGACCTCTGGAAATTTTCTCATAACTGGAACTGACTGAATAGGTGGTGTCTCAATACTAGAGTCGTTAACTAGGACTAAGTGATAGATGCACCCCTTGGAAACTAACTTTTTGGCCTTAAGGTACAAAATAAAATGACCCTTAGGCACTGCTGAACTACTCCTCCACTCTATAACTTGCTCATTAGAGAACTGGAACTTAACTACTCGAGTTCTACAATCAATTGAGGCATAACAAGCATGAGGCCAATCCATACCTAGAATAACATCGAAGCCCACCATATCTAGCTCAACTAAGTCAGCCATGGTGTCCTTGTGATTGATAGAAATGGTACAATCACGATAAACTCTCTCAGTTAGAATAGATTCACCAACAGGTGTGGAAACACTGAAGGGCTCAAGAAGTTGTTCGGGAATAATATCGAACCTTATAGCAACATATGAAGTTACAAAAGATAGACTCGCACATGAATCGCACAAAGCATATACATCAAAAGTAAAGACTTTGATCATACCATTGACAACATCAGGTGAATTATCTTGCTCTTGGCGACTGGGGATAGCATACAGATGATTTGCTTCTCTGCCTATCCCTAAAGTAGCTCCTTTAGGTGTAGCTCTATCTGGCGGAGCCCCTGAAGAAGATTGGGCTCTATTGTCCCCATTACCACTACCCTGCCTGTTCTTAGGGCATTCTCTCATAAAGTGGCCTGTCTGACCACACTTGAAGCAACCAGTGGAGCAATCATGACACATTCATGGGTGGTTCCTACCACACTTAGCACATGCAGGAGTCCAATTACCTCCTTGTGCAACACTACCTTGAGATTGTGCAGGTCTAGCTCTAAAGTTCTGCGAACTCTGATTCTTAAACTCACCTCTGTTCTTTGGCGCATGTGCACTAGCAGATGATGGAGCAGGTCCATTTGGCTTTCATTTAAAAGATGACCGGTTCGCATTACTCTTCTACTGCCTAGACTCATTTCATGTTGTATGAGCCTTCTTGTTTTGGAACTCTTCTCTATCTCTCAGCTTATTCTTTTCAACCTGTTGCACATGGATTATCATCCTCTCTATGTCCTTGTCCCCTATGAACATCGCAACCCTACCTTTTTTGCTTGATAAATGAGAAAATCCAGAAACGAACAAGCTCATCCTGCTCCAAATATTATCAACTATCTTCTGGGCATAATGGGACAATTAAGTGAACTTGAGGTTGTACTCATGCACACTCATGGATTCCTGGTTAAGAGTGAGGAATTCTCTTACCTTTTCCTCTCAGTTTACGGGGAAAGAAACGCCCCATGAAGGCCTATTCGAACACAGCCCAGCTCACATTGGTGCACCCTCAGATCTAATCTTTTTCCATTGGTCGTACTAGACTCTAGCAACACCCTTCAGTTAGTATGCAACTAGTTCTACACGTTCAACATCTACAACATGCATTACCTCAAATACTTTCTGCAACTCCTCCTCACAGCTTTTCATGTCCTCAATGACACTTGAACCGATGAAATTTGGAGAATTCATCCTTAAGAACTCACGGATCCTGGATGTATCAGCCACATCCTGTCGATTCCCTCTTTGTTCCCCATCTTGGTTTGTCATTGCTTGACTCAACATCTGGATAGCATCTCGAAACTCAGCGTTAGTGACCTCTCCTCGGGATTGCACTTCTGGTGTATTGGAGACCCTTTGATCCTGAGGATCAATATTGCTCCTAGCAGGATGACCTCAAACAACTCTTCGTGGGGGCATGATCTGAAAGATAGGCACAAACACGAATTAGAAAGAAACTTTATAAAGTTGAACTCTATCGCACGAAAAGAGTATCAAATATGTGAGATAGTTCCTAAATGTAGAAGCCTCCTAATTATAAATGTGGTGCGATTCACACCGATAACTAAGACTTTACGGACACAGCTTCATAGACACCCTAGGACTCTTGAACTATGTGCTCTGATACCAAGTTTGTCACGCCCCAAGCCTACACTCTAGAAGTGGACAGCACTCGAGACCCATTTCTGGCCCCAAGCGAACCCTTGGCATGACTAAACTCTTAGCAGAAGACTTACTCAATACAAGATGAATTCAAATGTGCAGATTTAGCTCAAAACTCTCAAGTCATTAACTCAAAATATAATAGAATATTCAACAAGCCAGAAATAGGCAACTCAAATCTTTAAAACATTTAACAAAATAAAATGAAACAAAATTCTAATACTCTACTGTCTATCAATGAAGCCTCTAAATAACAAAGATGGAAGTCGTGATAAGACCCACTGTCACTCCCCGAGCTACCCCCAGGATGCGAACACGGGACCTAGGATCATGAGTGACCCCAAGCTAACTCTGCTGGCATATCAAAAACATACTTACAGATTTTCAACATATTAGACATACTGAGCGGAAGCAAGAAACATATCATAAAGTGAAATGATGGGGAACACCCATTCTAAGTCTGGAAAAAAAAACTAACAGTGTAACAACAACTGAAAGGTCAAACTAAAACTAAACCTCAATCTAACTATGTTTGAAATAAGCCTTTAACTGACTAAAGTTGTTGGGACATGCCCTAGCTAACTCTGGCAAAAACTGAAACTAAAAAGACTGAAAATAGAAAGATAATCATATCAATCGTCCTCGATGAATGAAGACTCACCACTGATACTACTGAACTGAAGATCGAGGACTGATCTATGCGTGATCTGGATGCTGAGGACATGCACCTACATCACGAGAAGATGTAGCGTAGAGTATGCGTCAGTACTTAAAAGGTACAGAGCATGCAGGATAGAATAAAGCTGAACAATATACATAACTAAACAAAACATATAACTGAGCAATGATAAAAGATGAGCATGACACTATACTGGAAATACCAAACATAAACTAATTGAATGCAATGACCAAGTTTATACATGCTGAAACTGAATAATGAACTGTAACTGGTACCATGGTCAATGCATTAAAATCTGACTGTGGGAGCTACTAATAACCGACATAAAACCACATGAGCTAAATGTGGAGTCTGGTGTATACGCCCCATCGAGAGGACCCAATATACCCTGCCAGAGGTATAGAGGCATGACTGGCATGTTCACTAATCTGATGCCCACAGAGGGGATTTAACCTACGGGGGCACGTAGTTCTGAGACTATCAGGGTGACTGACCCTATTCCAACTCGGTATAAAGCCTACTCCCAACTGAATACGTGTAAAAAATAACATAGCTGAATTAAACTTGGTAGTTCAACAATCTGACATGTAAATCTGGAAATGCAACATTTATTCCGATAATGAAACAATCAAAAACTGAGGCATGTATATCTGTTTATCTATCCTAGCTAATGTAATTCATGAACTAAAAGAATTACATAACTAGGGTTCTGAGTTTATGCAAGAATCAATGCAAAACAATACTAAGACATGATAATCTGATTAGGAACATTAAAATAACTAAATCATAGTAACCTACTGAAATTCTAGAAACCCTAGGTCTAAACAATATGGAGGGAATCAAGAATCTGACTGAATTCTAGGGACCTAATGGGTGAAAGGAACCCACTAGTGAAATACCACACACCTGGTGGATGAATTCCACGGAGAAATCTTTCGATTTCGGGGCTGAAACTAATGAAAACCTATTGCGTTCTTAGAGAAGGGTTTGGTCAATTCTTTCTCCTCTTTTTCCCTAGTTTGATCAATTTCTTAATGAATGATATATTAGGTTAGGTTCTAATTTAGTCGCTATGCTAAAACTGACTAAAACCACGTAGTTTAGGGGTCCAACGCATAGAGAAAATACCAAAAGGTTCTGACCTAACAACTGTCGGGGGTCACCAATGGGCCAGATCGACGGACCGTGGGAAGAAAGAAGGTCTGTTCTGGTCGGCCGTCGACGAGGGTTAAGAGAGGACTGATGAGGAGTCTGATCCACCGACCAGGACCACGGCCCATGGTCTAACCTACGGTCCATGGGTCTGGTAGTGGGTCGACCCTTAGATTTTTATTTTGTAGACTGTTTCTGGGGAGGGCTACAGGTGGTGCACCACAGACCACCAAGAAAGACCATGGGTCACCTTATGGTCCGTGGGTGGTGCCCGTCGGTGGCACCTGCAACTTTTTGAAATCGGCGTTTGGGTAGTTCTAGCATATGGATTGTTACATTATCTTCCCCTTGGGAACATTCATCCTCAAATGAAGACTAAACTAGCTAAAATGGAGGGAAAGAGCTGCAAACCCTACCACTAAGTACTGGAAACTGAAATCTGACTAAACTAAGTTCCAAGAACATGCAAATATGCTGAAAATGCAAGTATATATTGAAGGAACACGATACTAAGACTGACTATACGCATGAGTAACTGAAAAACTAAAGAGGAACTATTACCTCAAGCTAGAGTGGAATCGGAAGGAAAGAGATGAGGATATTTGGCCTTCATGGCTGCTTCTGCTTCCCAAGTAGCTCCCTCTACGGACTGACTCTTCCACAAAACCTTAACTGAAGTGACATCTTTGTTTCTCAACCTTCGAACCTGCCGATCAAGCATCTCAACTGGCATCTAAGTTAAAGACTCGTAACGTACCAGTGACCACATCGGGAGAACCTTCCTGATCCTGGCGAGCCCGAAAAGCATACAACCTATTTTGGCGCTAACCACCACCTATACCAGATGAGTTACCCTGCTGGGTTGGGCGACTTATTGGTGTTACTGAAGTTGTAGACTGAGCCCTACCAATATTGCCTCCTTGAACCTGTTTAGAAGGAGGACAATCTCACAACCTGTGACCAGACTGACCACACCCAAAACATCATTCCTTTCCTTCAAGACATTCACCCGGATAGTTCTTACCACACTTAGGACAAGTTGGGTAGGTCCTATTACCTGAGACTTAGAGCGAGATGCCCCTACCTTTCTAATCTTGTCGAAACCTAGAGGATGGAGCACTAGCTGATGAAGGTGCTGGAGCTGAAGACTTTTGCTGAAACTGTGAGCGATTTCCACCACCCGATTTTTGTTGAGATTACTCATAGTTGCATGTCATAGCGTTTTTGTTCTCCTTAGCCTATTCCCTAAGCTTATCTCTCTCAACCTGCTGAGCATGAGTCATGAGCCTAGAGATGTTCATATTTTCCAGCAACATAGCATTTCTACATTCTATCTTCACTAAGTCGGATACCCATAAAGAAACTTGTTCATTTGAGCCCTAGAATCGGCAACCATGTGAGGAGCTTACCTAGAGAGTTGGGTTAACTTGGGACGTATTCTTGGACTGACATTGTACCTTGCCTCAAATTCATGAATTCCTGAGCCTTAGCCTCCCTCAACTCTCTCGAAAAGAATCTGTCCAAAAAAGTTTCACTGAAACACTCCCAAGTGATAGGAGCAGCATTCTCACCCCTATTTTATTTCCACTGCGTGAACCATATGTGAGCTACATCCTTGACTAGTAGGATTCCAACTCTACACTATCATTTCCAGTCTTCTTGACCTCATCTATGAAGTTTTGGGGATCCTCACCAACTTGCAACCCTAAAAACTCAGGCGGATTCATCCTAACAAAAT
Source organism: Solanum tuberosum (assembly GCF_000226075.1). Lineage (NCBI taxonomy): Eukaryota > Viridiplantae > Streptophyta > Magnoliopsida > Solanales > Solanaceae > Solanum > Solanum tuberosum. Next base: position 644,999 of record NW_006239187.1, on the reverse strand, counting down.
CACGAACCCTGGCAACCACTGATCCACCACTAGAATTTTCAGGAACTGGAACCTGCTGGTTATTCTAGTTAGTCACACTCTGAGCCAAAAGTTGGATAGCGTTCTGAAACTCTGCAATCGAAACTTCCTAATCTGGGACTAGAGGAGCTGCGTTAGCGTTGCGGGCATTCACATTCCTTGCGTAAGCTCTACGAGGAGGCATGATCTGAAATGCATAATGAGTTAGAAGGTTGATCATACCCCCGCATGATAAGAATAGCAAGAAACTAAAGGTTTCCTCAAACACTTCATAGCCTCCTTCTCATTAGATATGGTGCACTTCACACCCATGAAAAGGACCCTACTTAGTGTGGCTTTTCAAACATCCTAGGACTCTTAAACCTAGCATTCTGATACAAAGTTTGTCACGCCCCGAGCTACCCCCAGGAAGCATACACAGGACCTAGGATCATGAGTGACCCAGAGATAACCCTACTGGCATATGATAATCGTTTTTAAAGACTTTCAACATAATAGACATATTGAACGGAAGCTAGAAACATATCATAAAGTGAAATGATGGGGAATACCCATTCTAAGTTTGAATAAAAAAAAACTAAGAGTTTAACAACAACTGAAGGTCAAACTCTAACTAAAACTGAATCTCACTATGTCTGAAATAAGCCTCTAACTGACTAAAGTTGCTGGGACATGCCCCCAGCTATCTCTAGCAAAAATTGAAACTAAAAAGACTGAAAATAGAAAATAATCATATCAATCATCCTCGAAGAATGAGGACTCACCACTGATACTGCTGAACTGAAGATCGGGGACCGATCTATGTGTGATCTAGATGCTGCGGACCTGAACCTACATCACGAGAAGATGTAGCGCAGAGTATGCGTCAATTCTTGAAAGGTACTGAGCATGCATGATAGAATAAAGTTGAACAATATACATAACTGAACAAATCATATAACGGAGCAATGATATAAGATGAGCATGACACTATACTGGAAACACTGAACATGAACTAACTGAATGCAATGACCAAGTTTATACATGCTGAAACTGAATACTGAACTATAACTGGTACCCTAATCAATGCACTAGAATCTGAATGTGGGAGCTACTAATAACCGACATAAAACCACATGAGCTAAATGTGGATTCTGATGTATACTCCCCAACGAGAGGACCCAATAAACCCTACTAGTGGTATAGAGGCCTGACTGGCGTGATCACTAATCTGATGCCCACAGTAGGGACTTCACCTACGGGGGCACGAAGTTCTGGGACTATGAGGGTGACTGACCCTAGTCCAACTCGGTATAAAGACTTTTCCCAACTGAATACGTGTAAATTATAACATAACTGAATTAAACTGTATAGCTCAACAATCTCAACTGAGACATATATATCGTTTTATGTGTCCTAGCTAATGTAATTCATGAACTAAAGGAACTACATAACTAGGGTTCTGATTTTATGCAAGAATCTACCCAAAACAATACTAAGACATATTAATCTGATTAGGAACATTAAAATAACTAAATCATAGTAACCTGCTGAAATTCAAGAAACCCTAGGTCTAAACAATATGGAAGGAATCAAGAATCTAACTGAATTCTAAGGACATAATGGGTGAAAGGAACCCACTAGTGAAATCCCACATACCTGGTGATGAATTCCACGAAAATATCTTTCAATTTCGAGGCTAAAACTGATGAAAACCTATGGCGTTCTTGGAGAGGGGTTTGGTCAACTATTTCTCCTTTTTTTCTCTAGTTTGATCGAGTTCTTGATGAATGATAGATTAGGTTAGGTTCTAATTTAGTTGCTAGGCCAAAACTGACCAAAACCACGTAGATTAGGGGTTAAACGACATAGTTAAAGGGTCTAACACATAGGGAAAAGACCAAATGACCCCTAACATAAAATTTGTTGGGGTCACCGACGGACCAGACCGATGGACCTTGGGAGGACCGACGGTCCGTTCTGGTCGGCCGTCAACAGAGTTTCAGAGAGGACTGCTGAGGGGTCTGATGCATGGCCCGTGGTATGACCTACGGTTTGTGGGTCGACCCTTAGATTTTTTTCTGGACTGTTTTTGAGGTGGGCTGCATGTGGTGTACCACGGACCACCAGGAAAGACCGTGGGTCACCCTACGGTCCATGGGTGGTGCCCGTCGGTGGCACCTGCAACTTTCTATAATCTACATTTTGGTAGTTCTAGCATACGGGGTGTTGCACCCACGACATCCTATCAAAATTGAGAAAGTAACTGGAATCCTCTGGAAGCAAGGAGGCTCACCAAATCTAACTCGAACTTTTGTGGTATCAACGAAGCGCCTATTGATGACTCTGATCTCTTGTATCTTCATTATGAAACTATGTAAGACAAATGTCATTAGTACATTGATTGTACGAGCATGTAATGGGAACACTAAACATAACATAAAAGCTTGAACTTGGAAAAAAGGAAATATACTCACCTCCACTCATGGATACTCAACTCAATACAGTATAAAAACAACTATAAAGATACAATTTATATAAAGCATTTAAAAACAGTAGATAACAACTCAATGTATTTTAAAATACAATAATAACTCTTATTTGGGAGATTCTCTAACCCACAACTATCACTATGAGCTATATGATGATACATCGTCTCGCCCACACTACCAGAACTATCCTATATCTTGCCATAGTATAAGATATCCTCAACTACATGGATCCACTAAGCTATGCTTAAAAGACAATAAGGAATTATCTTAAAAGAATGACCTTTTCTACCCACATTGGCTACATGGTTTATGAGGACTTTGAGTTGTTTAAACTCGTCCCCATATCGGTGCTCAATACTACTCCCAATAATATAACTCAGCACATATGTTTAAAAACATTTCCTCATCCTCAAACTTTGAGATAATTACTCAAAAGATTCTCTTAAAAGAGTTTATACTCAAAAACTCCACATGAACTCATTTGAAAATTGATGTTTCCTCTCATTTTAAATGTAAAAACGCTTACTCTTGGGAATACTTAGTTCCTGTATATTAATTTTGAAAAAAAAATGAAAACTCAACTATCCTTTTCCTCATAGTCAAGTACTCAAGTCTTAAAACAAGTTTTAAAAGATAGTAAAAGACTTCTCAAAATGACTCGAAAGAACTCTCAAAAACTTCACTCTTAAATCTACCTTGAATTTTGAATTATGAATTCAAGGGTTATGATTCATGTTATGAAGGATCTCTCGATCTTTAGATGTAGTATAGAGTAGTTAGAATCAGAAATGAGTTAAGGTACACTTTAAAATAACATAGATGGAGCAACTGATAGAAAAGAAGTGGGGGCAGGCGACCCTGGCGCATTTCTGGCGCGGGGCACCAGCCCCTGAACTTCAGAGAGCTCATTTTGGCGCAATACAAAGGCGGCGTGGCAGCCCTCCTGGCGCATCGGTGGCGCGTCGCGCCACCCCTCCCCTAGAATGACCCAACACATTTTTCTTCTCATTTTCTAACCCTAATTCACCTAGAATTGATTGATTTCCTCAAATTTTCCTTAGATTCAATTCAATAATACAAATACATGAGAATCTACTCACTTTCCTCAAGAACAACCCTCAAAGATCGAAATCTTCACCTCAAGAATTCATCAAACTCCATAAACAAAGCATAAAGAACAAAACCTCAAAACACCCATCAAGAATTCAAATCATTCAACCTCAAGAATGAAATAACAGATGGAATTTACATGATTGGCATGTGGGTGAGCGAACCCAACACTATGAAAACTTACATACTTTAATATGGTGAAATTCCTCGACAAATCTCAAGAATCTTGATGAACGCCTTGAACCTCTCCTCTGGAACTCCTCTCAAAACCATAAGTGTAATTTAGAGTTGTAAAAACTGATCCAAATTATTTTAGACCTCTAAAATATTACTAAAAATCGTTTAAAGCTGATGGGGTAAGGAAAAGACCAAAATACCCCTCATTAATTTGGGTAAATTTTGTTAACTGGACAGGCTGACTTTAAACGAGCATATCTCCCTCATCCAACTCGAAAATTTGAAAACTCGATGGCGTTGGAAAGAGGATTCAAAGAACTTTCATTTGATATTTTATGGGCCACCTAACTCATCATGTTCTGAAAGTTATGATCATTTGAAGTTGACTCAAAACTCACAACTTAAGCATAACTTGTAAAATTCTAAATTTGGATCTTTCCAATTTTGTTCTTTCTAAATTTAGCTCTTTGCTAAGGCAGGATGTTAGATAATGAACAAAGGTTACTTTCTAAAGTATCTCACATGTGTTTTATAAGATGTTTAGCATGCATTGACCACATTTATGACCTTTGATTTCTAACATGTTATTTTATGATTTAGCTTGGTCATTGTTTGTCATGTAAAGTCCTTTTATCATGATTTCATAACTCTTATGCATTGTTATCATACTTGGTACATTCCATGTGTTATTGCATACTTGTGCCTACAATGTTTCACTAATGTAGGGTCTGAAAATCCTATTCCCCAGACTCCTGGCTAGTTGATCCTTTTGAGCTTTTGAAGATTGGTGAATCCTCATGATCAGAGGGCTGAGATTATTTTATTGATTTTAGATCTTTTTCTATTCTCAGACTTCTTATGTAATGTATGGGTTACGTCCCAATATCTTTCTATGTGATGTAATAGACTGCCTTGAGACTTATATTGGATTTCTACTTTTGTCAAACTCTTTTGTATGAAATGCTATCTGTTGAACTCTTTACTTTTATTATCTTGTATGATGCATGCTAAGTGGCTTGGGTAGGGCCTCCCAAGATTCTATCTGTCATGTTATGCCCAGGGTCTACTTTGGATCGTGACATGTAATCTCTTTCAATTCTTACATTCTACTTTAGAATTTTTCTGATATTTTGTCAGGCTTTAAAAATTAATCCATCCAGTGTACTTAGTGTGATATTTGTAGTATGAACAAAGTAGACTGTCCATAAATCTTATCCTTGTCTTTCTCATAATAATCATTTTTAAAACATACGACAAACAGAGAAAGAATCTATTCTAATAAGAGAAATATGAATCCTATATTGTGGGATAAAATATCTACCGAACATTATTACCAACAAACACAGTAAAAAAGAAAGAGAAAATGGTAAACCACCTCAAAAATGAAAAATATAACTATAACCAAAGAAATATTGAAATCATGCAAAAACGTGGGTAGCATTTACATCAACTAATGCTTCCATATCTGAAACCAAATTAAATTAATAATAATTATTATTATTATTATTAATTACTTCTTATATTACTTGAAAATAGGACTCAATTACAACTGACCTTATATTAGAGAATGCAATAAATGAAAGTAATGATAAAAGACTGAAATATAAGATAGAGAAGAAGGGGGATGAGAAGCTAAAATTTCTCAAAATTGGGGATGAGAGAATCAGAAAATTTCCATAACAATAAAACCCTACTTTTTGCTACTGATATCACTTCTTTTATAACTAATTCATAGTGCCCACATGTTCTCAGATTCCTTCACACATTTTTTACCAACCTTTTATTCAATATCAGTTAATTTTTTTGGCCTTTTATTAACTCGTGTGTTGTGCCTAGCTGGCACAATTGATTCAGCCACGTTGGCCCCCACCTCACTATTTTCATTCATGACACATGTGTATTAATATATGTTGCTACACTTATTTCTTACATTGCTACTTTGTTCTCTCTTTTTCTTTCTTTATTTCCTGCGTTGGTTACATTTCTCTTGAGTCGAGGTCTATCGGAAACAACATATCTATGGTAAGGTTTGAGTATATCCTACCCTTCCCAGATCCCACTTGTTGAATTACATGGCTGTGATGTTGTTGATCTCCTCGGTTTCGTTCTAAGATTTTGTACGTAAAGTTAACGATCTCTCACAATTTACTCGTAAGTTACTAATCATATCTTGCACGTTATATCCTTCACAGGCACAAGATACATATGCAAGTCAGTCGCCTATGCTGGATTCCCGTGGGCAAGATATTACTTCTGAGTTTGATAGGCTTCTACATTTGATTGATTAGATGGTAGTTATGATGGATTGTGTTAAGTATGGAATGGTTTTGGTATGTTTGGTATTGATAGATTGAGTTCTGGTACAAAACTTGATGAGCGTTGAGAACATGAATGGTTATGTAAAGTGTTCGTGAACCCATGCACCCCTCCCTGGATTATGTAAAGTACTTGTGAACCAACTTATGCATCCTTCCCTAGATTATGTAGAAAGCATTACAATTATTCTGATAAATTACATAAATTTTATGTGGGAACCGGACTAAAATTTGAAATATCCATCTCCAATTTTTCTTTGTTTGAATCTTTAGCAACAACAACAACAATAACATACCCAGTGAAATCCCACTAGGTGGGGTCTGGGGAGGGTAAAGTGTACGCAGACCTTGCCACTACCTCGTGGAGGTAGAGAGGCTGTTTCCGGGAGACCCTCAGCTCAAGAACAACAAAATCTAAATGACAGGAGAGATATATATAAAACATAACAGCCAATACAAAAGAGAGCGTATAATCTACAGATGAGACAATAACAACAAGAAAGTAATGCGATGCGTGAAACGCAGTAAACAACAAAAGGCTAGGTCTACTCCAAACGCTAACAACCCATACATTTGCAAGGGAAGACAGCACGCTAACCCTACTAACCTTCAACCTTAATACGCGACCTCCACTCCTTCCTATCTAG
>NW_006239187.1:626578-636861 GCF_000226075.1 Solanum tuberosum | reverse complement strand
CCCTTTGTCCCCCAGCTCGACATACAAGCGTTCGAAAGCTGCCATCTTCGCCTTCGAAACAGCTAACTTAGCTTCTATCTTTTTCGTCTTATAGACTTTCTTAAGCGACCGCTTCTCTTCCTCGTCTACGCACTCCACCAATTTTATGTATGCAGCCTTCTTCACTTCCACTTTACCTTGGACTTCCCCATTCCACCACCAATCTCCTTTATGGCCTCCAAATTTACCCCTTGACACCCCTAACACCTTAGAAGCAACTTCCCTAATGCAACTAGCTGCTTTATTCCACATGTTGTCCGCATCCCAGCTACCACTCCAAGCCCCCATCCCCATCAGCTCCTCACCCATCTCCCGAGAAAGGGCAGGGGTCAACCCACCCCATTTAATCCTCGGTCGATCAGGTACCATCTTCTTCCTCCTATCCCTCTTAATTTTCAGGTCCATCACCAAAAGCTTGTGTTGGGTAGTGAGGTTTTCACTTGGGATGACCTTGCAGTCCTTAAAGAGACCTCTATCCCCCTTCCTAAGGAGTAAGTAATCTATCTGGGTCTTAGCTACCGGGCTACGAAAGGTAACCAAGTGGTTCTCCTTCTTCGGAAAGCATGAGTTAGCAATCACCAACTCAAAAGCCTTAGCAAAGTCTAGAAGCGAAGTTCCACCTCCATTTCTCTCCCCAAAACCAAAGCCTCCATGAACATCATCAAATCCACTAGAAGTTGCCCCGATGTGGCCATTAAAATCTCCACCAATAACAATATTCTCGGTATTCGGTATACCTCTAACTACCTCATCCAAATCCTCATAAAAGCGCTTTTTGGCCTCCTCGTCCAAGCCCACATGAGGGGCATAAGCACTAATGACACTCAAGGTACATCCTCCAATGACTAGCTTAATCGTCATCAGCCTATCATTGATCCTCCTAACCTCCACTACTTGCCCCCTCAAATCCCCGTCTACTAAAATACCCACTCCATTTCTATCCCTTGACCCTCCTGAGAACCACAACTTAAACCCATCAACATCCCAAGCCTTGGCGCCTACCCATCTAGTCTCTTGGACACAAGCTATATTAATCTTTCTATTCTTGAGAATTTTCACTAGCTCTATGGACTTCCCCGTCAACGAACCTATGTTCCAAGATCCTACCCTCACATTCTGAGAACCCGTAACCCCCTTACCCCTATTATCCCTCGACCTCGGCCTCAACCGAGGACATGACTCACTACCCCCATCAGATACCAAATCCACTACAACCAAACTGCAAACACAGTAAGATCTACACAGGAAAACACTAAAAACTGCAACAGTAGTACACAGTAAGGGGCAATATACCAACAGCTACACTATATGGTCCAGTACAGTCTGTATTATAAAGGACACGATAACACCCACTATATTATATACTGCAGCACAGGTCAGAACTATAATAGAAAACTGAAATACTGTTCCGGGATAAAGGATCTGCAAGAAAGGGCCCAGCAACGACTAGATTCAGAGCAAAAAAGAGAGAGAAAACGGATAGATAGAACCTGGTCGGTGAAGATGGAGGGTTTCGGTGATCTACGGGTACTTTTTCGGCCAAATCTGGTTGCTCTCCGGCGACACACAGTAGCACTGTCGTCTCTCTTCTGGACTGGTCGCCGGGGAAGATAGATGAGTTCGCCGGAGAAGCTGAAGAATGTTCTTACCTTCGCCGGGGTTTGCTGTTCGCCGCTCGCTGGTCCGAACGGCTGGAGCTGCTGCTCGTTGTTATCGTCCTCACTGGAGCTTAGGAGGAGAGAGAAAAAGAGGCTCACCGGTCGGAGCTGGTCCTCGCGTTGCTTCTGGCCGGCGCAGCCTTCGATTTCGGCCGGAAATACCAGAGAGAGAGAGAGAAGAGAGGAGAGAGAGAGAGAGAGAGAAAAGGTTCAAACTTAAAAGCATAGTCCTAAAAATCTTTGAATCTTTAGCAACACTACAAACAAAGGCCACATTTTTTCTCAAAAAAAAATTATGGTCTCTCTTTTTAGTTTTTTCTTCAATTTATTTCTATGATTCATAGAGTGTATTTCCTTAAATAAGGATGATATTTCAATCGTTTTCAAATATAAATTTCTTAATGAACCATTATAAGCTGATTTTTCTTTTGTGATAATAATATTAATTATAGTTTACTTGTCAGTCATTGTTTGGCAAAATTTTATAGCATTAAACCTCACGATAGCTAGTATTGTGCACCCATTTACTTGAACTCTTGGAAACTCCTCTGAGCTCATGTTGAGGAAAAGGTTAGGCATGGTTGAGGAACCATTTATAGAAAATAGAGACTCATTCGAAAAAGATGGAGACATTATTGGCTAAGATTAACACAAAAAATGAATTATTCGGTAGAGATATGAACTCCTCGTGTATATTTACCGATAATTGACTAAAGAGGAAACATAAAGTGTGATATTAATTCTCACGTATTCATTTATTGTAATGCAAAGAACACAAAGTAAAATATGTTACAAAGAGAATAAATTTTCCGTTCCAAAAACAAAACAAGAGGTTTTGTAGAATGTGATGTAATGATCTTTAATGCCATTAGCATTCACAATGCGTTATCAAAATTAACTCTTGACTCTACAATAACTCCTATAGAAATTGGCTTAAGTCATCTGCGGCCCCTTAAAGTTGTCCGCATAATTCACTTAGACATCTCAACTAGGACTGATACCTATTGAACTATTTTATCTATACAAAACTTGTTCCTATTAGACCCTTTTTGATAATCAGTAAAAAAAAAATAAAGTGTGTGTGATACACTTGCTATGATGTGGCAAAAATGACTAATTAAAAGATGACATGTGTCACTTGATCCCAACAACTATGGATTTTTTTAATGTTAAAAAGAATGAAAATTATTTCAAATAAATTCTATATCTATTTTTTAATTATAAAACAAATGAAATGACAACACATTTTACTCAACCACACCCTACCCAACCCCCTTTCTTCTTCATCTTCTTCTCACCAATTTTTTTTCTCAAACCACATAAACCAACTTACTACAAATTACTTGCAGATTCCAATTTTTTTAAAAAAATATTTGTATTCCTAATGCGTGAGAGAGAAAGATATTCAAAGAGACTGATACAATAATCATGAAGAAGTTTGTCAATGGTTACTCATCTGGAAATCGATTGCAACGAAAAATCGAAAGGACCCAAATAAATTTTATCGAAAATTATTTTTCATTCCTAATACGTGATAGAGAAAGATATTCGAAGAGTCGGTACAAGAGTAATGAAGAAAGGAAGTTTGTCAATGGTTAATCATCTTGAAATCGATTGCAAGGAGAAATCAAGAGGAGCTAAATTAATTTTATCGAATTATTAGATATTGTTTTTGATAAGTTTAGTGGGTTTACAATTTAATTTGAATGGAGATATTTATTCAAAGGTGACCGGAAATGGAGATGGAACGTCGACTTACTTTTTTCATACCAATGTTTAAAAATCTGCTTTCGTTATTTTTCTTGCAAATTCAGTTACTTGATTCAGTTTTTTTTATGAATATTGAAAATAAATAGAAAAATAAAATTAAAAAATTAAAAAAGGAGATTCTTTAGTTGTCCTTGAAAATTTAAATTTGGGGAAGAAGATGACTTGAAAGGGGGTAGGGTGCTTTTTCTTTTTTTGGATTAAGAATTATTATTTTTAACAATATTAAAAATTTATTTTAATTTATAAATGCCAAGTGTAAATTAAAGAAGAAAAAGTGTAAGTTTTTTGGAAAAAATAAAAATAAAACATAATTAAAAAAAAATTCACGCGCCCAAAAGAAGTGAAAAACACTTCTTTTGTCATATCAACATTTTGTGTTTAATAGTTACATTTTTTGAACAATTTAAGTGTTCAATAGGTAATAGTCCTAGTTAAGGTGTCTAAATGAAATATGCGGACAACTTTAAGGGGCCGTGAATGACTTAAGCCATAGAAATTTCCAATATAAGTAGTGCCTTTGTGAATGCTAACACAACAAACAAAAAGAAAAGAAAGCATTTCTCTCCTTTCATCCTATTCTTAGAATATTTTTGGGCAATTGTTTTGAGTCAACCTCCAAACTCTCAGCCACGAGTGCACGTGTTTGAGAGTAACTATGGAACCTTGGGGAGAGACCGGCTACAACGATTTGCACCGGAGTCGAGCCAAAATCGCTTTCAAGGCAGTGGCTTGCCACGACACAGTGTTTGTGATAAGTTATTTACTACTTTATAATTCCAATCTAATATCAATATTGTAGTATTTTTCCCAATAATTTGAAAGCGATTTACTAACAAACTGTGAACTGTAAATTTGAGACTTAGCAAATGCACCAGAATAATCTACCTTTATTCATAGGTTCCAATGCCTTTTTATAGGAAATACATGAAAGTTAAAGAAAAACGAAAATACAGGACATGACTCAACTAACTCCACTACTGACAGAAAAATAGGAAATAGAAATTGACTTGTTCCAACCCTGAAGAATAGGTCTTTGTTGAAGTAAACTAAAACTGAAGAAAAACTAACTCAACACTCCCTCCCTTGAACTGAACTCAATCAAGAGTTTCAATTCACAATTTTCATCCCAAATGCTTCTCTGATTCTTTGAAATGATGCCATCTTCAAAGGCTTTGTCATTATGTCTGCCAGCTGCTCCTCAGTGCTGCAATAGACCAATTTAACAACACCTTCATTTGCCAACTCTCTGAGAAAATGATATCGAACCCTTATGTGCTTTGACTTTCCGTGCATGACAGCATTTTTTGACAACTTGATAGTGGATGTGTTGTCACAAAACAGAACCATCTCTTCATCTTGTTCATGCCCGATTTCTTTCAATATTCTTTTCATCCAGATGGCTTGACAGGCACATGTAGCTGCTGCTACATACTCTGCTTCAGTAGTTGACAGAGTGACGATTGGTTGCTTCCTTGAGGACCATGCCACAGCTCCTCCACTCATTAAGAAAACATATCCTGAAGTGCTCCTACTGTCATCCACATCCCCCGCATAATCACTGTCGGTGTAGCCTAAGAGTTCACTTTTTCCTTCACGTTGATACCATATTCCAAATTCCAGAGTTCCCTTCACATACCTCATGATTCTTTTTGCAGTACCAAAGTGCAACTCAGTAGGATTTGCCATAAAACGACTAATAAGACTTACCACGAACATCAAGTCAGGTCGTGTGGCTGTGAGATACATTAAGCTGCCCATCATTTGCTTATATAGTGTTGAGTCGACCTTCACACCAGCTTCATCCCGGCCAACCTTCTGTCCAGGGACTATCGGATTGCAAACAAAGTTGTAATTCTGCATCCCAAACCTCTCGATCAGCTCAGCAGCATATTTTCTTTGACATATAAAGATGCCATCAGCCTTCTGTATCACTTCAATGCCAAGAAAATATCTCATCTTCCCCAAATCAGTCATGTCGAATTCATCCTTCATGGAGCGCTTAAACTCATTCAACAACTCCTCATCATTACTAGTGAACAATAAATCATCAACATAAATGCTCACAATTATGATTTTACCTCCCTTTTGCTTGATGAATAATGTTTGTTCACTAGAGCTGCTTACAAAACCTTCCTTGACGATATAAGCCTCAATGCGACTGAACCAAGCTCTGGGTGCTTGTTTTAGTCCGTAAAGGGCCTTATGTAGCTTATAAACCATGTCCTTCTTCCCTGCTACTTCATAACCTTGTGGCTGCTCTACAAATACATCTTCCTTCAGCTCACCATGTAAGAAAGCAGATTTGACATCGAGCTGATAGATTCCCCATCCTCTTTGTGCTGCTACAGCAATGATCATCCTTACTGTATCCATTCGAGCCACTGGTGCGAATACCTCTGTGTAATCTACTCCGTACTCTTGAGCATATCCTTTTACAACCAGCCGAGCTTTGAACTTGTCTATCTCTCCCAGTTCATTTAATTTGGTCTTGTAAATCCACTTAACCCCAATAGCCTTGGCTCCAACGGGAAGTGTAGTTAGTGACCACGTGTGGTTCCGTTCGATGGACTGTATCTCAGCATCCATCGCTTGTTTCCAACTCTGATGTCTGATGGCTTCTTGAAAACTGGTTGGATCTGATATGATCATGAAAGCTAGAGTTTCAGTCTCGACTCTAGCCATGTTTACTTCTTCCTCTATATCTGATAGCCCTTCTCCTGTGATATAATCTGCAGACCATATTGGTGGTTTTCTCACCCTGCCAGTTGTTGTTATCGTTTCTCCAGTTGATGGATTATTTGGTGAAGGAACATCATCAGTGTATTCTTCTGTTTCTTCCGCTTCCTCAACACTTTCATAATTGTTTTCCCACTCGAGTTCAATGCTTTCTTCACCAGAATAACCAACAGCTTCCCAATTCCACTTCTTATCTTCCTCAAATATCACATCTCGGCTAATGTGAATTCTTTTCTCCACTGGATCGAACATCTTAAAAGCCTTGGATTCACTGCTGAAACCTAACAGGACACACTTCACGCTTTTATCATCAAGCTTGCTTCTTTTAACATCTGGGATATGAACATAACCAATACATCCAAAAACCCTGAAGTGTTCGACTGATGGTTTTCTTCCACTCCATGCTTCTTCTGGGGTCATGTCTCTTACAATGAGTGTAGGAGATCTATTAAGAACATGATTCACCCATTGCACAGCATCTGGCCAGAAAACTCTTGGTACCTCCTTCTCTAACAAAGCTGCTCTCACCATGTTCATGATTGTACGGTTTTTGCGTTCAGCAACGCCATTTTGCTGGGGTGTGAAGGCTGTGGTCAGCTGTCGAGTCGGATTCACCAAAAGTAGTGTATTTTTGGTGAATCAGACATGAATGCGACATCAAAAATGAAGAGTCCGCACAACTAAGCTTAGAAGCTAATTATACTGTAGTGTGCTTGTTCTAAAGCCTTATCTAGTTATGAAAATAATATGATGTACAACTATAAAAAGAGAAAAAAGCTTTCAATCAACATCCAAACTTCAAATATATAAAGCTATAAACATCTAAAAATGTATTCAAGCTTTAAACTTTTATACCTATACATTACAGTAGTTATAAATTTGAGGCATCAGATGTAGTTGCTGCCAACTCTTACTATTATTTTTACATTTCTTTAATCACTTAAATTTAGAATTAAAAGATTTTATAATGAACTTAAAACTCTTAGAACCTAGGGTATATGTTCACTGAAAAGAAAACAATTAGGCAAGAGATTCATTTTAAAAATTGTAACTGCAAATATCAAGAAGGCTAGGTAGAAGTGTTTCTGGAAAAACGAGGAAAATTTACTGACTTGAGGGCTGAAGAGAGTTGATTTCTTATTAGGCAGTAGGTAGTATGCCTATAGAAACTAACGTAAGTGTGCTCTCAGTTAGCTTCAATAGTCCTTTATGTATATGGGTTGAATTATCTTGGTCCTTTATATATTTCCTCTTATCCAAATAGTCCTTAATGTATACTAAAAGAGTATGATTTTGATCCTTAGCCTTAAAAACTAACTGAAAAAATAAAAAGCTTGTTAAACTTAACTGTGCGTCCCGCACTTGGTGGACCCTTCTTCCTCCATCATCTTTTTCCGCCATTTCTTCTCCTTCTTCTTCTTTCTGTTGTCATTTCTTTTACAATTTCCACTGCCAAATTCTTCTCATATTCACAAAAGTTTTTTTTAAATTTCGAAAGAACATTTGTAAGATTTTTATTTTCTATCTCTGTTTGTTCAATATTTACCCTTTTATTTTAAAAATAGAATGACAAAACAATGTTTGAAAAACTTACTAATTTTGAAAAGGTTAAAACGAAAAGATAGCTATATCCCCCATAGATCACTTTAATAAGACAAAATAACTAGTTACAACTTAAAAATAATTTATTTATGGCGATCTCCTCCGACGGAAAATAGAGACTTTTATCCAATTTACTTAGTTCACATTTATTTTGGAAATCTTGATTTTCTTCTTCTTATTATGTATGAAAATAGATTTTTTAGAGGGAGATGAGAAATGGGTGTAGTGTATATGGCGCATGACCTCAAATGGTGAAAGAAAAAAGTTAAGGAAAAGGGTGTGCTTGTGGTGATGGTGATAGAGCAAATTGAGGAAGAAGGGTCTCAATTCCAAGGGACCCACTGTTAAAGTTAACATATTTTTTAATTTTTTTGGTTAGTTTTAGGGTTAAGGACTAAAATGATTATCATTTTGAATACATTAAGGACTATTTAGATAAGATGATATATATAGAGGACTAAAATAATTTAACCCTTATACATTAAGGACTATTTTGATCATTTTATCAATAATTTACGATAGAGCAAGATAAGACTAGTTAGATGAACATTTACACATACAACCAAGATAAGAATGACTTCGTGACACAAAGCTACAAATTAAGAACGACTTCAACATTTACTACAAAACTGTGAACTGTAAATTTGAGACTTAGCAAATGCACCAGAATAATCTACCTTTATTCATAGGTTCCAATGCCTTTTTACAGGAAATACATGAAAGTTAAAGAAAAACGAAAATACAGGACATGACTCAACTAACTCCACTACTGACAGAAAAATAGGAAATAGAAATTGACTTGTTCCAACCCTGAAGAATAGGTCTTTGTTGAAGTAAACTAAAACTGAAGAAAAACTAACTCAACACAAACAATATTGATAAATGGCTATTTCTTTGAACAAAACTTCTTCTGATTTGTCAAAACTTAAGCCTTTGGATGGAGATAATTTTAAACGATGGTCACAAAAACTTTTAATTCTCTTTGAACAATTAGAAGTTTATTATGTTTTATTTAAAGAACCTTCAATGAATGGTTCTAACACCACTATTGATTCTAGCAATGTTATGACTGTTGTGAGGTATTTCAGGCTAATGTTCTGCTTGAAAAATTCCCACCATCTTGGAGTGATTATAGAAATCAATCAAAACATAGAAAAAAATTTAACTCTCCAAGAACTTATTAGTCATATGAGGATTGAAGAGGCGAACCGTCTAAATGATAAAGATGGAAGAACTTTCTTTTAATTCCTCTAAAGTTAATCTTGTTGAATCTTCTGGTACTGTTGTGAAAGACAGGTTCAAAGGAAAATCGAAGAAAGTCTCGAAAAAGGATCATATGAAGAAGAAAAATCAAATTCAACAAGCCGGAGAGCCAAATTCAAAAATTTAATGGTTCTTGTTTTGTCTGTGGAAAACTTGGTCATAGGGTTGCCGATTAAGTGTTATCAAAGAAAGGGGTAGGACTCAAAGCATGAAGGACAAAGTTATGTCCAAGTTCATAATGATGAGGGTAATGAAGTGATTGTTGTTGTAGTCGTTGAGGAAAATCTTGTGGCTAACAAAACTGACTGGGTGCTAGACATAGGCGCTTTAAGGCATTTTTGTGTCAATAAAAAAATATTTCATGACTTTGAGGAGTCCACTGATGGAGAATGTGTTTACATGGGTAACTCAACTACTGGGTAAAGGAAAAGTTTTACTTAAATTAACTTTCGGAAAAACTTTATCTTTGAACAATGTTTTGTACGTTCCCTCCTTCCGTAGAAACTTAGTTTCCGGAGCACTTCTCAACAAAGTAGGCCTTAAACTTGTTTTTAAAGCTGATAAAATAATTATTTCTCGTGGAGGAGACTTTTTTGGGAAAGGATATCTAAGTGGAGGATTATTTGTATTGAACATTGTTAAAGAGATTGTCAATAATGCAAGTATTTCAAATTCTGCTTATATTGTTAAGTCTATTAATTTTTGGCATGGTAGACTAGGTCATGTTAATATTGCTTCTATTAAAAGTCTTAGAAAAATGGAATTAATTCCTATGATAAAAACTGATTATTTTTTCAAATGTCATGTGTGTGTAGAAGCAAAACATGCCAAGAAACCTATCAAATCTGTTATTAGTAGAAAGACTGAATTACTTGAACTAATACATTTAGATTTAGCAGATTTCAATAACACTGTTAGCAAAGGTGGAAAGAAGCATTATCTAGATACATTAAGGTATATCTTCTTAAATCTAAAGATGAAGTTGAAAGCATGTTTTTGAAATTCAAAGCAGAAGTGGAAAATCAATTGAACACAATAATCAAGCGATTTAGATCTGATAGGAGCAATGAATATAATACTAAAACTCTAGAAGATTTTTGTGAGAAAAATGGTATTATACATGAGGTTAGTGCTCCCTATACTCCCCCAACAAAATGGTTTAGCCGAACGGAAAAATAGAACCCTTAAAGAAATGATGAATTCTATGCTTTTAAG
>NW_006239187.1:607208-626396 GCF_000226075.1 Solanum tuberosum | reverse complement strand
GGGTTTGCTCCTAACTTAAAATTTCTGAAAGTGTGGGGGTGTTTGGCTAAGGTTGGTCTACCTGAATTTAAACGAGTAAATGTTGGTTCTAAGACTTATCATTCTATCTTTATTGGTTATGCTCAAAATAATGCTGCATATAGATTTATGTCTCTAAGTGATCATTCTATTTGTGAATCTAGAAATATAGAATTTTTTTAGCATATTTTTCCTTTGAAAAAAAAATATGCCGAGTGATGTGCAAAATAATGCTTTTGCATTTATGTCAAACAATTCTCATGTAGTGCCTTCTTCTAATGTTATTTATAATGAGCATGAAAATGAACTCAGAAGGAGTAAACGACGTAGAACTGAGACAAGTTTTGGTGCTGATTTTATCACTACTTTTTTAACTGAAAATTTTGATATTAATATTTTCAATGATGAATTAATGTCTATCTATTTAATATAAGAAGACCCTAAGACTTATGATGAAGCAATGAGATCAATAGATGTTATATTTTGGAAAGAGGCTATTAAAAGTGAATTAGACTCTATAGTTTCTAATCACACTTGGGACTTGTATGATTTACCTAAAGGTTGTAAGCCCATAAGTAGTAAGTGGATATTTAAGAAGAAATTGAGAAATGATGGTACAATTGAATAATATAAGGCTAGACTTGTGATTAGGGGTTTTAACCAAAAGAAAGGTGTCGATTACTTTGATACATATTCTCATGTGACTAAAATAACGACCATTAATTAGGACTCTTACTGCTTTAGCCGCTATTCCTGATTTAGTGGTACATCAAATGGATGTCAAAACAACATTTCTAAATGGTGATTTAGAGGAAGAGATATATATGACTCAACCTGAGGGTTTTGTGGTTCTAGGAGATGAGGATAAAGTATGCAAATTGAGAAAGTCCTTGTATGGACTAAAACAAGCACTTAAGCAATGGTATGAAAAATTTATTATCACATTAGTGGATAATGACTTTGTTGTAAATTCATTTGATACCTGTGTTTATTCTAAGATCATAGGTTCAAATTGTGTGATTATATGTTTATATGTAGATGACATGTTAATCTTTAGTCCTAATGTGAATGTTATTAATGAGACTAAGAACTTTTTGTCTTCTAAATTTGACATGAAAGACATTGGTGAAGCAGATGTGATTTTGGGAGTTAAAATTAAAAGAACTGCTAATGGTTTCTCTTTGTGTCAATCTCATCACATTGAAAAAATGATGAAAAAGTTTTATTGTTTTGAAGTAATTCAAGTGAGAACTCCTTATGATCCTAACATACACTTGAAGAAGAATAAAGAATCTAGTGTTTCTCAAACTGAATATGCTAAAATAATTGGGAGTGTAATGTTTCTCATGAACTATGCTCGTCCTGATATAGCTTACGTTGTTAGTAGATTGTGTAGATATACTCATAATCCTAGCAGTGAACACTGGAATGCTCTTCATCTCTTTCTAAGGTATTTGAGAGGTACTATGAATTGGTGTTGGCACTTTAAAAAATTTCATGTTGTTTTAGAAGGTTTTTGTGATGCAAACTGGGTAACTGACAATGATGAAGTTAGCTCTACTAGTGGCTATGTGTTTACTTTAGGTGAAGGTGCTATTTCGTGGAAGTCTTCCAAGCAGACTTGTATAGCACGTTCTACCACGGAATCTGAATTTATTGCTCTCGAGTTGGCAGGGCAAGAAGATGAGTGGCTGAGAAATCTTTTGGCAGATGTGCCATTGTGCATGGGGAAGACAAGCTTCACCAGTCTCTTTTCATTGTGACTCACAGGAAGCAATTGGAATTGCTAAAAATAATGTGTACAATGGAAAAAAGAGAAATATTCGCATCAGACATGGTGCAGTAAAACAATTGTTGAAACTGAATGTTATTTCCTTGGAATATGTAAGGCCTGAAAGAAATTTTGCGGATCCTATGACCAAGGGCTTGACAAGAAAAATAATCCTTGAAAGGTCGAGGGGGAGGGGGATAAATCCCATTGATTGAGGTAATGTGGTGGACATGTTAGGCCTCAATATACACAACATTTTCTATCCCTGTGGCGTGAGGTAATGTGTTAAAAGGTTGAGCTTATTTTTCTCTTAATGATCCTATAGCCTTAAGGTGGCTTATTTGAGATAGACTTGATGGAATCACCTACGTGAGTGTAAAGGTGTGGTCGCCTTTTATGAAAGACTTGGGTCGTCTTTCTAGAACACTCATAAGACCCAAGGTGTATGAGCATGACCATTAAAGCACTTTGTATAGCGGAGGTTGCTTAAATTTAAGGATATAGTATGTGTTATGGGGGTATCGATTTATATCCACTTGGTTCAAGAGTACTTCACTTTGTGTATATTAAGTTGTTGCCTCATATCACTACGTGTCAATTCAAATCGAAAGATATTGACACTTACGTACATGTTCCTTCCTTTTGTCCAAATTTTGTTCTTACCCTTTGTATTTGCATTAGTGGGGGATTTGGATATTAATTCTCACTTATTCATTTATTGTAATGCAAAGAACACAAAGTAAAATATATTACAAAGAGAATAAATTTTCCATTCCAAAAACAAAACTGGAGTTTTTGTAGAATGTGATGTAATGGCCTTTAATGCCATTAATATTCACAATGTGTTATCAAAATTAACTCATGACTCTACAATAACTCCTATAGAATTTTCCTGTATAAGTAGTGTGTAACATCTCGCAACTAGAAAGAACTAGAAGGAAGTTTAAAATCTGGAAATAGTTATTTTTGGAAAGTGTAAGGAAATCTGGAAAAATTTTAAGTTAAAGTGAGTTTTTGGCCAACTTCGAACAACCATAACTCCTAGCTCAGGATTATTTAGGTGTAGTTCCAGATATGGTTGGAAATATCTTGGAATGATCTTTCCAATGCCGCTAAGTTTGCGCGATTTTGAGTTCGCATGAGTGAGTTATGTCCTTTGGAAGTTGGGTTGTTCGAATAAGGAAATGCCCAATCCAGATTTAGAAAGGTAGTTTGGTCTTTTCCTTACCCAATTAATTAATTCAGTTTTTAATAAAATATTTAGGGTTAAAACTGAGTTAGTTCAGTTTTCACTTTTGAGAAATAGAGTTAGGGCTTTTGGAGAAAGAACGCAAGAGAAAAGAGAAGAGGAAAAGCAAGATACGCCAAGATCGTCAAAGTTTAGCTTGTGGATTTCGTCAGGGAGTGATCCCTACAAGGTATGCGAGATCACAGAGCGTTGGGTTAGTTCACCCATGTGCCAAGCATATTTAATTCAGCGATTTTCATTCTGAAAGAGTTATAATTTGATAATTCTTGAGTTGTGTTCTTGAATTGTTTTCATTCTTGAACTTACATGTGATTGATGGGTTTTCTTGAGACGTTTTAGCAATTGGTAAGAGTTGTTTTGAGTTATATTCTAGTGTACATGTAGTGGGTATCTGAATCTAGGAAAGTATTGAGAAAAGTAATCGATTTAAAATGATTTAGGATCAGAAAACGAGTTGAAAAACTCGTCAGACGCACCTGGGGAGGGGCAGGCGTGTCGCGCCCCCATAGCACCACGAGGCTGGGGCGGCGCGCCTGCAGTGCGCCCAAAACAAGTCGCGCCAGGGACGCGTTCAGATCAACATTTTTCACCAGTTTTCCGTCGTTTAGCCTATTTAGGTTATTCTAATGTGTCCTAACACTTTCCATTGATTCTAACTACTCTAAATGACTTCTAAACACCTAGAAATCATCCACATGAATCATAACCTTGAATCCATAAATTCAAATCCCAGGTAATCAAGAGCCAAGTCTAGGAAGTTTTCAGAGTCTTTTCTAGAAGTCTTTTGCAACTGCTTTTAACCTTGTTTTAAGACTTAAAGTTCAAGTTGAGTAAAGAGTAAAAAGTATAGATTTAAGTTCATTTCTTCAAAAGTATACGGGGACTACGTATTCCCAAAGAGATTTTAAATGTTTTCACATTTAAATAAGATCGGAAACTGAGATTTCCAAGAGCCTTCAGGCTAGTTTTCAGAAAAAGTAATCACTTTCTAAATGATGCAAGAGGGTAAACTTTGATTTCCAAGATAGCCTTTGAGCTAAGTTTTTGAGCAATATTCTCAAATCACAGAAGATGTATGTTTTTAAAACATAAGCGCCAGTATATTTTGGGAGTAGTATTGAGCACTGAATTGGGGACGAGCATGATTTTAGATAACTCACGTCACCATAGAACCATGTAGCCACCATGGGTAGAAAAGGGTCATACTTTTTAGATGAATCCTTTTTGCAATAGACTAGTGGATCCATTAGGCAGTCCAGGTTCTATACCTTTGGCCAGGTATAGGATGCCCTGACAACGTGAGGTAGATCGATGTATAATCACTATAGCTCTTATGTAATGGTTGTCGGTTAGAAAAACTCCCACAGAAGTTATTTTATTTTTATATACATCAGTTTATTGTATTTTTACATACATTTCAGAGTTGTGGTATCCTTGTATATACACAGAGTTGAAATCATGTTTTTAAACAGCTTTTCTTTATATTGCACTTGTTTTAAACTGCTTTATATTGAAATGAGTTCAGTAAGTATTCATGAGTTAAGAAGAGCCAAGGTAAGTGTTTCTTTTTTATTCCCTTTCAAGCCTATGTTTGTTAGCATTCCAACTCGTATACTCGTACATTCAATGTACTGATGCTAGTTGGCCTGCATCTTATTATGATGCAGACACAGGTAACTAGGATTGGCATCCGGCGCATCATTGATCCAGTGAGCAGTTCAGAGTCTGCTAGTGAGCCTCTTTGCATTCCAGAAGACTCCTTTTTATTGCTTTCTAGTTAGTTCATTAGGATGTTTGTGGGGGTTGTCCCAACATCCATCTTAGTTGTTTTAGAGGCGTCATAGATAGTCAGATGTTAGTCTTCTGAGTCTTTTCATTTCCATTTCTTATTGTTAAGACTTGGGTTGCCACTTTTGGCCAAGTTGAATGTTTAATCTTTAAAACATTCTCAGTTATTTTATTATCCAGTTCAGTTAAGTTCATTTATCATTATAGATATGAATATTGTCTTCCCCTGAGTTAAGTAAGCCAAACCAAGAGTTCGCTTGGGGCTAACAATGGTCTTCGAGTGCCAGTCCCGCAGGGTGTAAGCTCGGGGCGTGACATAGTGCCTTTGTGAATGCTAACACAACCAACAAAAAGAAAAGAAAGCATTTCTCTCCTTTCATCCTATTCTTAGAATATTTTTGGGCAATTGTTTTGAGCAACCTCCAATCTCTCAACAACGAATGCACGTGTTTGAGAGTAAGTGTGGAACTTTGGGGAGTGATCGGCTACAACGATTTGCACCAGAGTTGAGATGAAATTGCTTTCAAGGCAGTGGCTTGCCACGACACAGTGTTTGTGATAAATTATTTACTACTTTATAATTCCAATCTAATATCAATATTGTAGTATTTTCCCCAACATAAAGTAGTTGACAAAGTACGATTAATGACTACTCCGTGGGATTTATACTTAGCATCGAGATGATATTAAAATGGAAGGTCTCTCGTTAGTTGAGGCTGAGTTTCTAATAGCAATCTACCTATCACATAACTATGTGCCACCATAGGTTGTCTTAGATAGACATTAGCTAATGGATCAGTTTAACTCAAGTTTTTTGGTTCTTACCTTGGCAAGGAAGGACATCACTTTTCGATGTGGAATAGACACCAGATTCCATGCTATAGCTCACATGGTTTATGTCGGTTAAAGTTAAACTTCCCACAATAATAAACAAGGGTTACTTTCTCAAGTATCTCACATGTGTTTTATAAGATATTTAGCTTGCATTGACCATATTAATGAGTTTTGATTTCTAACATGTATGTCATGTAAAGTCCTTTTAGCATGATTTCACAACTCTTATGCATTGCTTTCATACTTGGTACGTTCCATGTTCTAATGCATACTTGTGCCTACAATGTTTCACTAATGTAGGGTCCGACAATCCTATTCCCCATACTCGTGGTTAGTTGATCCTTTTGAGCTTCTGAAGATTGGTGAGTCCTAATGATCATAGGATCGAGATTCTTTTATTGATTTTATGTATTTTTCTATTTTTAGACTTCGTATGTGATGTATGGGTTATGTCCCAATATCTTTCTCTATGATGTAATAGACCGCCTTGAGACATATGTTAGACTTCCACTTTTGTCAAGCTCTTTTGTATGAAATGCTATCTTTTGAACTTTTTACTTCTATTATCTTGTATGATGTATGCTAAGTGACTTGGGTAGGGCCTCTCGGGGTTCTATCCGCCATGTTATGCCTAGGGTCTACTTTGGGTTGTGATATGTAATCTCTTTCAATTCTTACATTTTACTTTAAAATTTTCCTGATTTTTTGTCAGGCTTCAAAAATTAATCCATCCAGTGTACTTAGTGTGATATTTGTAGCATGAAAAAAGTAGAATGTCCATAAATCTTATCCATATATTTCTCATAAGAATCATTTTTTATAACGTATGACAAACAAAGAAAGAATGTCTTCTAATAAGAGAAATATGAATCCTACATTGTGGGATAAAATATCTACCAAAACACTATTACCAACAAACACGGTAAAAAAGAAAGAGAAAATGGTGAACCACCTCAAAAATGACAAATATAACTATAACCAAAGAAATACTGAAATCATGCAAAAAACGTGGGTAGCATTTTACATCAACTAATGCTTCCATATCTGAAACAAAATTAAATTAATAATAATAATAATGATAATTAAATAATTAAAAATTTAAATCTTTTCAGATTTAATTATTGTATGAATTTTTTTCTTCTTAATATCGAACTAAAGCTAAATATTTGTTACAAATTCAAACATAGCCCTCACAAAAAATTCACGTCAACACAAATAAAGAGAAAGGTAGTGAGAAATACCCACAAAAATACTACAATTTTTGACATAAACATTTCCTACAATAAAATTGTTTTTCTCATTCTCACATTTTCAAATCTCTATTTCATGCATCTTTGAGAGGATATCTTCCCCGTCCATGGAGATTCTTCAATAGAACTACCAAATAGAAGACGAATCATGAAATACAAAAAACATTCAGTAATATATGACATCGAGGTGTATTTTAAATAAAACTTATCAATGGAGAAACCTTTTGAAAATAATTATTTGTCTTTTCTTTCAAAATTTGTGCTTTTAAAATGACGGTTTTAAATTCAGTAATAAATGTTAATTTCATATATGGTCATGCACCCGACCTTTATAGTGGAGCTATCTCATGGTTAAGAGCGTTACCCATCAATCATTTATATTGATGTATGATTGACTGCGGACGATAGTCATACATACACCAACCGTCATTGTACAAATTAAATTCATTGATAACTTATCACCCTTGGGTAAAAGCATGGTAATAAAAAGAAAAACACTGGGGTATTCTAACGAAAGATAAAGGAATGGTAATTCAATCAATAATTCTAGTTACTAGACTAACACTTAAATTAGTTGTGACGGTATCGATTGATGTGTCTTATATATTTGGTTTTAATGGCACTAAATAGAGGATACTAATGTTTGCTTGGAGGGAGTAATTCCTTATGCGATAAATCAATAACATTAGATTTAGTTCTTACCTTCTTTCTTACTTTCATGGGTTAATATGGCCTTTTTTTGAGCTATAGCATAATTAAGTGATTTTTCTATAATAAAATAGAGTTGAATAACTTTTTGAAATAGTTATCATTAGTTGAGTGACATTTATGTTACAAAACAAAATTGACTGACTTTTTAATATAAAATAAAATAAAATAATTTTTGAAGGATATTATCATTACTTGAGTGACCTTAATTTTACAAAAACACAAAGTTGATAGAAAATATTACTACTCCCTTTGTCCTATTTCATATGAGTTAGTTTGACTCGTTACTGAGTTTTAAAAAAAAGAATTTTGAAACTTATGGTCTAATTTAAATGATAAATATTTGTGTCGCTATAACTCATTTCTTTAAGTAAAAAATGGACATTTTAAAATTAAATTATTACTTAATATAAAAATATTTATTCCTTTTTGGACGGACCAAAAAGGAAAGTAACTCATAGATTGGACAGAGATAGTATTTGAGAAACTATACAAAAAATTAACTCCATATATATACTAGGGTTCAAGTTAGAGGGTCAAAAGATTGATCAGAATGGAGATGAACATTGATAATAACACTCCAGGTAGTGAGATTTCTTCTTTTAATTCCAATCGCTACCTGTTCTTATCTTTTTTTTCTTTTCTTTTGCCAATGATTTTACACTATTAGTATTACTAGATATTCGTAAAATTGCAGAGGCTCTTCCATTGGGAATGTAGGATTTGAAATTTTTCGTGTGTGGTTTGTGGGCTATCACACTGGAGCGGGGTTTACAAAATGCGAACCTGAAGGTAGAAAGTGTGTGTTTTGGTTTGGACAAGTTATCCTTTTAGGATGCCAATTAGGATCTGACTGTAAGTTGCAATTTTCAAAAGTAAATCCACTTAGTTTTTTGGGGACCATTTTCTCTGATTTATATAAGCTGAAAAAATGGACGTCTAATACAATAAAATTGAATACTAATTAAATCTAAGATAGCTGGAAGGAGTGGGTATCCATGTCGAATATGTAGAGGAAAAGATCAAAATTAGAGAAGAAGAGAATAGAAGGGAAGAGAAGAAAATAAGGAAGGAATTGATTTACTAGAAGTTTATTGTTGCATTCTCTCTCCTTCTACACTTTATATCAACCTTCAGATAACGTGGCGAGATCTTGACTCTTCAGCCTCATTAATTGAGATATAATCTTGGTCGTTTATTTTCCAAGTAGTTATTATCCGTCCGTGATTCAACTTCAAATTAAGCTATACTAATTAAGATCATTACATATCCCGAATTCATTATCCTCTCATTATTGTTATCCAATAAAAATAATACTATAATCTCGATTAATTGTCCTAGATCCCTCGTACGTCTTAGTGTAATCCTACTAGTGAGGTCTCTTCCTAGATCTTAGTGTAAAAGAGGCACATCTTACTTGAACATAGACTCTTGGCTCAAAAGAAGTGTAAAAATTAATTGTAATAACAATATTATCCAACAGAGGTGCATTTATGAATGGTAATCATAATTTGTTTTGGTGGTTCGTACTTTTATAATAGTATAGATTAAAAGATAGAAGTATTAATATATTGCCAAATACCTATAGAAGTGGAAACTTAACTTTCTTAGACAAGTACATTTGGATGGAAGAGTGTGGCGTAGTGGTCAATGAAGTGGTTGCGAATCATGAGGTCTCATGTTCGAATCCCAGCAGAGAAAAAAAAAACACTTGGTGATTTTTCTCATCTTTCATAGCCTTAGTGGACAGAGTTACGTAATACGTATTGATGGTGAGAGGTAGTATACCTGAAACATGTAACATTGTCATCAATTTTTTCTTTACTTATAGCTCCATTTGCATTTTCTTTACTTATAGCACCTGTACATTCTACAGTTCAGACGGAAAACGCAAATGGAGTTGATTGGCAGGAAGAGCTTTACCAAAAGGTATGGTTTGGAATGGTACTTTTTATTTGTACAAGATTTTGAAAACTGTGGAAATTTGATACGTGGATTTTGATAAACTGGTTGGTTATAACATTATAAGAAATAGTTGAATGTTTCAAAATATTTCTATGATTATAGAGTAATAGAAGAGGTTTACCATACCAAGTGAACAACTAAATTCATGACCATACCCCTCCACGCAAGGTGCATTATGTATTCCATTTCTTAGAGGTAATAGAAATCTAAGCATGTTAACAGGTAACTTGTTAGAAACGAACATGTATCCTCACTGTGATGGTGCTCTGTATAAGCTTGTCTTGGTCCCATATTTTTAACGACAAAAAATTAATTTCAAATGCCCTGATATTATTTAGAAATGAAGTATATTTTGATAAATTAATTGATTACAAAAAATTAGTTGTTGAGTGCTGAAATCATATTAACTTAATTCATGAGATATATAATATGTCTGTGAGTTCGGGTCAAAGTTCTTCATGGCATGTCACCATTTGCTTTCCGGCAACTAAAATCTTTAATTGCTAATTTGAGGGATAAACCTATTTGTGCAAGAAGTATATACATGAAACATTATTTATCCTTTTTAACTCCTTTTGTACTCTATTTCTTCAAATCTTTGATAGTTAGAGTAACATTCTGTCAAAAATATGAATCAATAGTCGAAAAGTGTTGAAAAAAATAAATTACAAATATTTTTTTATTTCTTCGTAACTTTTCATATTAAAGTAGGGTATACGAAGTTATCAACTTTTTGAATCAGATTCTATGATTCTAACTCTCATCTTTATTTAAAATTTATCAATTTATTACTTATAGAACTATATTATTGATTCATATAATAATTATCTCAATAAAATGATGTTTTTCAATGTTGAATTGATAAAGTCTTGCTTAAAAATAATAATTAAAAAAAGTATTTGAAAAAATCATTTATAAAAAAAATATTAAGGAATAATTTACATCTAAAAATTTAGAAAAATAAATAAATACAAATAAAATTTATTTAAATTGTAGGCCTATAATTAAAATTTTGCTTTAGGCCTCAAATTATGTTGAGCCGCCCCTGCTGTGAGTTCGGGTCATAGTTCTTCATGGCATGTCACCATTTGCTTTCCGGCAACTAAAATCTTTAATTGCTAATTTGAGGGATAAAACCTATTTGTTCAAGAAGTATATACATGAATATATTGCTATAAGATGTTTTATGTGAAAAGACACTCGTTCATCTGTATTAATTGGTTTACTTTTTCTGTTTTTTTATTTTATTTCTTATTATAGAGAAATCCAATGCTTCCGTCTTCGAAACTCGTCCTTCTCTACTTACATCCCTGACTTAGCCAGTAATAAGTTGGAATACTTTGGTTTCTCCAAGAATAAACATATAACACTAACATGCTCTATATTCCCCATCCGATCGTTTTTCACTTGTGAAGCCAACTACATTGTTATTATTTCATTGTTTACCCTCGTTTTACCTCATTGATGATAAAGGTGTAAAGTTAAAAAAAATAATGATTGCCATTAAACTGTGTTATATCTCGCAACCTAACTTTAAAATATTATATTCTTGATTTGAGCACCAAGAGGATAACGGAAGCAAAGCTTAGTAACTTAGTTTACCATTTACATGTTAATCAGTTGTAGTCTTCCTCTTCTACTTCACTTTTAACCTTTTTATCTGGAAGGTTCTTTTGTGAAGATTCTCTAGTTTGTTCTCTATTGTATCGTACAGTTGATCTAATTATCACCTAACCACATGGGAATGCATTCTTGACATTTCTGCAATTAACTTATTGAAAATTTGTAATGCAGATCAAGTCTATGAAGGAAATGTATTTATCAGATGTCAATGATTTATATGAGAAAATTGCTTCTAAAGTGCAGCAGGTATGTTATTAACATCCCTCTAAGTGCTTCATCATAGTTTCAAATTTTGGTTGGCTCCTTTGCAAGTTCTGTAAAATGACACACCATAATTTGCATATAGCATGCACCAAGGTGTAATGCATATTGCATTCTAATAATTGGTTATTTCCTTATTGGAAACTCCTCAAACTGAGAACTGATGCAGAAAGCTCAAAACACTAAATTAGCACTTTTGCTTCTTTGGTTCCTTTCCTGTTGATTGTCATCTTGAGAAACAGTGCTCTCATAGTGGGAATATGTTGTAATGCGGCTAATTCCTTTTCATTTCTAGCATCTGCATCATTTGTTTCTGTTGAAGCATTGTGAATGATTGTGAAAGTCAAGGTGGTAGTGGACATCATAAAGAGTTATTTTCACAAGTCATTTTATGGTTGTTTGTTTTGCTTTCAGTACAGGAATTAAGGCTTCCCTAGTTCTTCGGGAAAGCACTTGATTTATCTGAATCTAATAGCACCTGAGTCAACATTCTGCTGAATTGTGTGAACCTTGCGAGCTATGTTATTTGTCTCTTTATGTCATTACTTAAACTTTCCTCCCTTTTTCGTTGCCGTGGGAGGTTCTTGAAGCATGAATTTCAAAAGGTTTACAAAGGGAAAGAAACAAAACTCACTGAACTGATTCTTTTTTTTCTGATTTTATGCATGACTCTCTTAATCAGAGTCTTCCAAATGAGAGAATTGAAAAACTCAAGATGTTCAAGATGACGCTTGAACGCATTATGCTTTTCTTGTGGCTTAACAAACACGATATTAATCTTGTTCACAAGGAGAAACTGCCTTCGGTTGAGAAGCACATAAGCTTCTTTCTAAGTGGCAAACATCTGCACAAGCCTACTTCTTCTCCATTGCAGGGGTAACTTCCTCAACCTTCCATCCATACAAGTCAGGTATGCAGTCCGAACTTGTTCGGATAATTCAATTGTTTTCACCTTGTTGAAGTTGTTTTCCTCTTGTGTTAACATGCATCTACATTTCCAGTAGAGTTTTTTTCTTCTTGGGAGGAGGGGGGGAGGTTGATAACTTCGGAACTTGTGATTATTTTCCCAGTATAAATCTCTTAAGTTATGACTGATCTCTCATGTTACTTCTACTTTGTTCTAAGGTCTCATGTGTTTAAATAGGAAGGTATGGAGGTCAATGATTTGAGTAGAAGGTTAGTAGGGAGTCGAGTGTTGTCGTACTTCTAGTAGTATGATTTAGGTAGCTCATAGTTTCTTTTTCTCCTACTGTAACAGTAAAACCCCAACTACTGCTTATATTACTTGAAAATAGGACTCAATTACAACTGACCTTATATTAGAGAATGCAACAAATGAAAGTAACGATAAAAGATTGAAATATAAGATAGAAAAGAAGGGGGATGAAAAGCTCACATTTCTCAGAATTGGGGATGAGAGAGTCGGAAAATTTCTATAACAATAAACCCCTACTTTGCTACTACTATCACTTCTTTTATAACTAATTCATAGTGCCCACATTCTTTCAGATTCCTTCACATGTTTTTTCCCAACCTTTTATTCGAAATCAGTTAATGTTTTTGGCCTTCTCTTAACTCGTGTGGTGTGCCTAGCTGGCACAATTTGTTCAGCCACGTTGGTCTCCACCTCACTATTTTCATTCATAACAATACTTTGTTTCTCAATGAGAAAATTGTCCTCAAGGTTCGAGATGGGAGGATCACAGTTAATTAAGTTCAAAGGAATAATTTGTTGTGTTGGGCTGCCCACGCAGCATCTTTGCACAGAAACATGAAAAACAGAATGAATCCGGGCAGCCTCCGGTAATTCTAACTTGTAAGCAACTTCTCCAACTCGTTTAAGAATCTGGAAAGGCCCAAAGAAACGGATGTCCAACTTGTGAGAGGGCAGCTCCCTGAGATAAGTCTGAGGATAAGGTTTTAATTTGACATAGACCCAATCGTGACCTCAGTGCACTTGGCATCAGCGAATTTCTTCATGCGAACTTGAGTCTTGCTAAGATTCTGTTTGAGCAAGGTCAAAACCTCATCACGCTGCACTAAATAGGCTTCGACTAAGTAACTGGAAGTACTTCTCAAGATGTAATGTGCTACTATAGGAGGTTCACGGCCACACAGCCTGAAAAGGGGTCATGCCCGCGGAAGATTGATAGGAGGTGTTGTACCAATACTCGGCCTGTGGCAACATGGCAACCCAGTCAGTGGGGACATCAACAACAATACACCTCAAATATTTCTCAACACACTTATTAAGAACCTCAGATTGCCCGTCTGTTTGAGAATGATAGACGGTGCTCATAGCAAGCGAGGTCCCCTGCAATCTATTGATCTCTTGCCAGAAGGAATGTAAAAAACGAGGGTCCCTCTCAGTGAAAATACCGCAAGGAGGTCCATGAAGACAAATAATTTGAGTCACAAAACCTTCTGCGACAATATTAGTGGTAAAAGTCGACGCTAATGGAATGAAGTGACCATACTTAGAAAACTATCCAGAACTATCATAATGGTGGATCTTCCTTTAGAACTAGGCAAGCAAGTGATGAAATCCATGGCGATGTCCTCAAAGACCAATTCAGGAATGGGGAGGGTCTATAAGAGACCAGCAGGAAGCTGGTGAGAGCTCTTCATTTGCTGGCAAACTTGGCAAGAAGCTAAGTAAGTCCGAGCATCCCGTCGCATGTGTTTCCAAAAGAAATTTGATGCCAAACGATGGTAGGTACCAGCTATCCCAGCATGTCCATCTACAGAAGTGGAGTGAAACTCATATGGCAGTCATTAGCATAAAGGAGAGTCATCCGGGATAACCAATCTGCCACAGTGAAAGAGCAGTCCTTCACAAAAAACATAGCCAGCTTAGTCAGAGGACTGTGTAGTGAGTGTTCGTTGGATGGCTAAGAGGTTTGAATGAGATTGATTCAAAGCCTTTAGCCCATGTTCCAATGAAAAAGTTTGGATAGAAAGAGCAAAAAGAGTGGCATTTGGTTGGCGAGTGAGCCCTAAAAAACCCCGAACGTCCTTCACCGACTTAGGTGCTGGCCATTGTTGGATAGCTATGATTTTACCTGGATTGACAACGAGACCTTTGTTAGAAATCACATGCCTCAAATAATCAATGGTCTTTTAGCCAAATAAACATTTACTCCTTTTAGCCACCAATTGGCGAGAGCAAAGAAGCTCTAGGACAGTGGTGAGATGCTCCAAATGGGACTTCAAGTTTGTACTATAGACAAGGATGTCGTCGAAAACAGACAACACAAAATGGCGAAGACAAGGCCGAAATACCTCATTCATAGTAGCCTGGAAAGTGGACGGTGTATTGGATAACTCAAAGGGCATTAGCAAGAACTCATAGTCCCCCTCATGAGTTCGAAAAGCTGTTTTCGTAATGCCATCAGGCTGGACACGAATCTGATGGTATCCAGACAATAAGTCAAGCTTTGAAAAATAATTTGTGCCATGAAGTAATGACATTCAAAGTAGCCCACACAAAAACGCCATGTACAATCCTTCTTTTGTACAAGAAGCACAAGAGATAAGAAAGGGCTGTTACTTGGTCAAATAACTCCATCATTGAGCATATCTGTCACAAGTTGCTCCATAATTTGCTTCTAAAAATAGGGGTAGCGATATAGCTTGACATCTATAGGCCCGGCCCCAGGCATTAGATCTATAGCATGATCCTGGAATCTCATTGGTCGTAAGCTGGGGAGCATATAAAAAACATCAGCAAAGGATTCCAACAGAGGCGTTAATAGAAGAGGCTTATCAATGAAGCTTGTGTTCCTAGTATTAGTTAACTTTAAGCAATAAAAAGAAGCAATGGCATCCGTGGAGGCCAAATGCCACAAACTATGGAGTTGTACTCGTTGCAGCTCAGTTGGAGAGTCCCCCACCCAACGAACAGGAGAACCATTCATGGAGAATTCAAAGATGCGGGCTGCATAGTCAGTGACAACTGGTCCCAATGTTGCTAACCATGAGACACCCAAAACCACATCTGCTCCATGAAGAGATAAAACATACAGATCCATATGCAAATCATACCCCTGAATGTGTAAAGGAACTCCCGCACAACCCCATCACAACAGAGACATTGGCCACTGCCAACTACCACAGAAAAACTAGGAATGGATTCAACCACCATGTGCAAGTAATTGGCTGCCCTTGCTTGTATAAAATTATGCGTACTACCCCATCCATAAGTATTTGAATTGGAGAACCATTAACAATGCCAATAAAATGCAAAGTAGTTGGTAAATCTCCACCAAACAAAGCTTGATAAGAAATAGAAGAATGATCTTGTACCTCCAAAAGTTTCAAGTCTTCGGCCAAAACGTCATAGATTCAAATGGTTCTGTGATACAATGCATAGATGAGCGTAGATGATTAGGAATATTAACAAGTAGTTACTACTGTTCATTAGTCACAAAAACAGTTATCACTGTTCATTGTTTGTTAGAGTTGTTAGAAGCAGTTATTTCAGTAGATTGTAGCTTTAGCTTACAATTCAACTCTATAAATACAGATGTAATACAATTTTTAAGGCATGAAATGATATATGATAATTCTTCTTCTCTCTCTTTTACTCTGTTCTTCTTAGCTTCTATCTCGGAATTGCCCTGATATAGCTATCTTCTTCTTCGAGGTTCAGCCTCCTAGTTGATATTATCCTTTCGATTACTGTTAATTGGATCAATTGGTATCAGAGCAGCTGGTCCTCGGCTAAGAAATCATGGTGGCTTGGGAAAAAAATCAAGACAAATCTTCAGAGGAAATGGAGGGAAAATTGTCTCAGATACAGGAACAATTGCAAAAGTTGATGGAAGGTATGGTGAATATCAATGATAGAAATGTACAGACAGATAAGGAATTAATGGAGATCAAGCAAGCCCTAGGAAATGCGAAACAGAAGGACAAGGAGATGGATCAGAATAGAGTTGTATCATCTGTGGGTGGAGACAGAGAACAGGGGTTTTGCTATGCAGCTGGGAATTTCCAAAATTCTAATGGTAAATTTCTTATCCGATGTTCTAAACTTGATTTTCCTAGATTTTCGGGATCGAATTTGAGGGCATGGTTATATAATGTGGATCAGTTTTTTGCTATGGATGAAGTTCCATATGATCAGAGGGTGAGAGTAGCTTCTATCCATTTGGATGGTGAAGCTATTGTTTGGCATAGATCATACTTGAAGTCTAGGAACACAGTTATAGACCCTTTTTGGTTTAAGTATGTGTTGGTTGTTAATGAAAGATTTGGGGAAGAATTTGAAGATTCCATGGAAGCTCTTAAAAATCTACAACAAACTGAGGATGTTAGAACATATCAGGCTGAGTTTGATAGGTTATTGAATGGGGTTAATTTGTCAAACGAAAATGCTATTAGTTGTTTTATAGGAGGGTTAAAAACTGAGCTCAACAAGGCTATTAGAATGCAAGCACCCAAAACCTTAATGTAAGCCTACAAGTTAGCTAAGTTGCACGAAGAGGTTTTTGATGCTCATGCTAAGTCTTGGGGAATTAGAAATAGCAGGAATCAAAATGGTCTTCTCCCTACTCCATCTAGGTTTCAGGTTGTACAAAAACCTACTTTCTCTAGCACAGCTGTCAAGAAACCTTATGAACCTAATGCTAACACGTTCAGTAATGGTAATACTGGTAGAAGATTATTGACTGCTGCTGAGATGGATGAGAAAAGGGCTAAAAGACTGTGCTTCTTGTGTGACGAGAAGTATATGCCTGGGCATGTTTGTAAATCCAAGAAACAGTTATGTTTGGTTGAATTTCTGGAGGATGGGGAGGTAATCATGGAGGAAGAAGTGTTAGAAGTGGGTGAGTGCATGCCAATTTCCTTACAAGTATTTACTGGAAGTACAGGGTATCAAACAATTAGAGTAACTGGATACCATGAAAAACAACCCTTACAGGTGCTTATTGATACAGGTAGTACTCATAATTTCATTGATTAGTCAATGGCAAGGAAGTTAGGTTGTAAAAGCTTTGCCTATACATGAGCAATCAGTTAGTGTGGCTGATGGTAGGAAGGTTCAAACTGCTGCAGTGTGTAAAAATCTGAAGTGGTTATTGCAGGGTACAACTTTTTCTTCTAATTTCCTACTACTACCATTAGGGAATGTTGACATAGTGTTGGGTGTGCAATGGTTAAACACTTTGGGTAGGATTTTGTTTGATTTCAGAAATAGAACTATTGAGTTTGTGCATCTAGGGAGGAAACATGTTTTAAGGGGAGCCAGTAGCCAGATCAAGACCACCAAGGCCCAATCCTTAAATAAAAAGAGTGCTGATTTAGTTCAGGTCTTTATGCTAACCTTGGTGACAGATGCAACCTCTGATATGCAATGCAACAGTATACAAGTAACTCAAGGTACTGATATTCATCCTACATTAACTTTTTTAATGGAACAATACAAGTGCCTCTTTGATATGCCTAGTTCATTGCCCCCTCATAGAGGCATCTTTGATCACAAAATTCCATTCATTGACTCAGCTACTCCTGTTAACAAAAGGCCTTATAGATATCCTGGAATGAAGAAATATATTATTGAGAAGCTAGTATAGGAAATGTTAGATCAAGGTGTGATACAACCTAGTTCTAGTCCCTATGCCTCACCTGTAGTCCTTGTTGGGAAGAAAGATGGGAGTTGGAGGCTTTGTGTAGACTATAGAGATCTCAACAAACTGACAGTAAATGACAAGTTTCCTATTCCTATAATTGAGGATTTGTTAAATGAACTAGGAAGAGCTGAAGTGTTCTCTAAGATTGATCTTAGAGCTGGTTACCACCAATTAAGGATGAAGGAAACAGATATGTATAAGACAGCTTTTAAAACTCATGAAGGACATTATGAATTTTTGGTTATGCCATTTGGCCTTACAAATGCACCTTCTTCATTTCAGAGTCTTATGAATGCTATATTTAAACCACTCCTCCTCAGGAGGTCAGTACTGGTTTTTTTTATGATATATTGGTGTACAGCAAGAATATGTCAGCCCATGTGAACCATTTACAAGCTGTGTTTGAATTGATGAAGCAACATCAGTTGTTTGCCAAAGGTTCTAAGTGTGCTTTTGGGGTACCTGAGGTAGAGTACCTAGGTCATTTCATCAGTGCTAAAGGGGTAGCCACTGATCCTAAGAAGATTTCTGCAGTACAGGCTT
Source organism: Solanum tuberosum (assembly GCF_000226075.1). Taxonomy (NCBI): domain Eukaryota; kingdom Viridiplantae; phylum Streptophyta; class Magnoliopsida; order Solanales; family Solanaceae; genus Solanum; species Solanum tuberosum. The sequence continues at coordinate 607,751 of NW_006239187.1, read as the reverse complement.
GGTCTGTCCCTACAAATATCAAACAACTGAGAGGGTTTCTTGGTTTAACAACATATTATAGGAGGTTCATTCTGAATTTTGGATCCATTGCTAAACCTCTCACTGAATTATTAAAAAAGGATAAGTTTGTGTGGAATGAGGGTGCTACTATAGCTTTTATGTTCTCAAAAATGCACTAGTGACTGCACCTGTCTTAGCATTACCAGACTATGATAAACCATTCATAATTGAGACTGATGCAAGTGGTTCAGGAATTGGTGCTGTCTTGATGCAGCAAGGGCATCCAATTGCCTATATTAGTAAGTCATTGACACCTCGACATCAGGCTATGTGTGTGTATGATAGAGAGCTATTAGCCATCATTTGCAGTTACTAAGTGGTCTCATTACCTATTAGGAAGACATTTCATTGTGAGAACTGATCAAAAGGCACTAAAACATCTCCTGGAACAAAGTATTCATACTGATTTTCAAGTTGTTGGTATTTCTAAATTGATGGCCTTTGATTTTACTATTGAGTTCAAGAAAGGGACTGAAAATAAGT
>NW_006239187.1:588501-605420 GCF_000226075.1 Solanum tuberosum | reverse complement strand
CTTGTCAAGAAATCAAAGTGCTGAGTTGTTGGCTGTTTCACTCTTGACTCCTAATGATACACTTTTGGAGAGAATTAGCCTAACATGGACATCTGATGCTGAGTTGCAAGCTGTTATTCTTAAGTTACAAGAAAAGCCTTATAAATTCTATACCTGGATTGGTTCTCAACTAAGGTGGAAAGGTAGGCTAGTAGTAGGGTCTGATTTGCAGTTAAGACAAACCATTATTCAGTTGTGGCATTCAACACCACAAGGTGGTCATGCAGGTATGGATGCAACTATTAAGAGGCTACAATCCCTCTTCTACTAGAAGTCATTGGCAGCTGACATTCAGAATTTTATTCAGAAATGTGATATTTGTCAAAGGCATAAGTATGATACATCAGCTTACCCTGGACTAATTCAACCATTACCTGTTCCTGATGGTGTATGGGTTGATATCAGTCTCGATTTCATTGAAGGTCTTCCTAAGTCCAAAGGGAAGGATGTCATTTTAGTAGTGGTGGACAGATTCAGTAAGTCTGGTCACTTCATTGCTATTGCACTTCCTTATACTGTTGAATCTGTAGCTCAGTGTTTTTTGGACAATGTTTTCAGATTGCATGGTATGCCAGCTTCTATAGTAAGTGACCGGGATCCCATTTTCTTGAGTTCTTTTTTGCAAGAGTTATTTACATTACAAGGGGTCTTACTACATAAATCAACAGCATACCATCCCCAAACTGATGGTCAAACAGAGGTTCTTAACAGAACCTTGGAGACATATTTGAGATGTTTTTGCTCTGATAGTCCTCATGCTTGGGCTACACAAGTACCACTTGCTGAATGGTGGTACAACACTACATACCACTCTACTATGAAATGTACACCTTTTGAAGTTTTGTATGGTCAAAAACCACCAATACACTTGCCTTACTTAGCTGGTGAGTCTTCTAATGACATGGTTGATAGATCCCTGGAGGCTAGAGAGGCTGTGATAGCCCTGCTCAAGTTCCATTTAGCTAGAGTAAAACAAAGCATGAGAGATAAAGCTAACAAACACAGGTCTGATAAGCAATTTATGGAAGGAGATTGGGTTTACTTGAAGTTGCAACCTTACAGACAGATTTCAGTGGCTTCTAGGCCTTTCAACAAGCTTTCTACAAAGTATTTTGGTCCTTACTTGGTACTTTCTAGATTTGGTGCAGTAGCTTACAAGTTGCTTTTACCTGTTGATTTCCTTATTCATCATGTGTTTCATGTTTCTCAGCTTAAAAAGTGTTATGAGGTGCCTACAATCATTAATCATCCCCCTATGTTACATCTTTCAAGTCCTTATTGTCACGATCCTGAGTCGATATTGGAGAGACGGATGGTCAAAAAGTCTTGGTTCAATGGTCTGGTTTGGATGCTTCTCAGGCTACTTGGGAGTTCCTGTATGAGCTGCAACACAGGTTTCCTGTATTTCACCCTTAAGGACAAGGGTGGTTTCCATTGGGGGGTATTGATACAATGCGTAGATGAGCATAGATGATTAGGAATATTAAAACGTACTTACTACTGTTCATTAGTCACAAAAACAGTTATCACTGTTCATTGTTTGTTAGAGTTGTTAGAAGCAGTTATTTCAGTAGATTGTATCTTTAGCTTTCAATTCAACTCTCTAAATACATATATAATACAATTGTTAAGGCATGAAATGATTTATGATAATTCTTATCCTCTCTCTTTTACTCTGTTCTTCTTAGCTTCTATCTCGGAATTGCCCTGATATAGCTATCTTCTTATTCGAGGTTCAGCCTCCTAGTTGATATTATCCTTTCGATTACTATTAATTGGATCATTTTGTCCACTCTAGCAATGACTCTGAATCCTTGGTAAGCAACAGTAATTAGGGTAGCGCCTTAAATTTGTGAGGATGAGGAATTTCTCATCACAATTGTAGCATAAGCCTCTTTAACGACGACTATGTAATTCAATAGGGGATATACATTTCAAGGGTATGCAATTCAGGAGTGCATGTGGTGGTGCAGTAGGGACTAATACCGATGAGGAAGGTTTAAAGGAGTGGTGAATCAGAGTAGGACTAGGTAAAATCAGATTTGTTCTAGTAAAGGCAGGCCGGGTTGACCCTTTCTCAGAGCTCATCTGTTGTTCATGCACAAGGGACTGAAACATAGCTCGATCCAGTTTAGTAGGCTCATGATCCATCACTACTGATTTAATTCGGCTAGGAGCCCAGAAATCCAAAAATGTACTAACCAGTGCTTACCGATGGGAGTAGTCTCATTGGTGAGAGCTTCAAGTCTACTTCGATATTCTGCCATTGTCATAATCTGTTGTATCTTAGCCAAACATCCCTCTAGTGCATCTAACTCTCGTTTTCAATATCGATGTAATGATTTCTCAAAATAGTGGTCCCAATTAATCAACTGATTATTGCGATATAACCAACGGTACCATTCGACAGCTTCACCATCGACATAGTGAAAGGTGCAAGGGGGGGAGGTGAATTGCTCTTTTTCATTTTTCTTCTTCAAATAGTCGACTTGTGAGATTCATTAGTTGACTATTAGATCCAAAAGTATATACTTAAAATGAAAGTGCAGAAAATAAGATTGACACAAGATGTTTTTATACTAGTTAGAATCCAATGTGGATATTACGTCGAGTCCCCTTGGGCTGCAAGGGTATAATTCTTGCACTAACAATCTCCCTATTTTTGATGATGACAATATGTAGTAGTGATACTTCCATGTTTCAATAGTCGACTGGTAGAGCTGACTGAGACTTCATTAGCTCCCCCCGAATGGTATTACTATTTTTTCCCCTGAACTTATTGTGCCTCGTAGTAGTATTCCCATGTGGCTTTTAAGATAGAGACAGGACAACCTCTAACAAAACAATTATAAAACAACAGAGCAACAATCATAATAGCAACAACACCCTAATAGCAACAACATAAAATAATAGCAACACATAATAGTTCAATACCTTAATAGCAACAAATAATAGTTCAACACCATAATAGTTCAGTCATTCTCCCCCATTGGCATCAACAAAAAGGAAAGAAGAAAGCATAAAAATAATAAAACAACAGTTTTAAAGAGAGGGCAACACAGCCCTTTACAAAACCAGTAGATTACCATAAACACAATAAAGATAGATAAATTAGCGACAGAGCAGGAAATAGGTAAGCGTGTTGACAATGGTAGTGGACATCTCCACGAACCTGGAGGAAAGAGAGGTAGAAATGGATTTATAGCCTACTTGGACCTTAGTAGCAATCCTAATAACCTCTTTGACAATATGGTTGAGCCTTAGACGATGCGAGCCACATCGGCACCAGTCTCTTTGGTGACTTCCTTAACAACATCTATCTTAAAGTGAGCAGCAAGTAGTATATCTTTGAGGAGTCTACCTTTTCTCTCATTGCAGTCATAGAAGACATAAGGTCGCTTACTTGAGTGACACATATGGTTAAAGCATCCAATTCGACAGCTATGTCAGTAAGCTTACATGAGCATGTGCCACACAGAGATACAGAGTTGAGTGAGACCCAACCCTTGGAAGAAGAGTGGTGGAAACAATATGAGTGATCACCCTAGTCTCAAACGAGAGATCTTTCGGACCAAGATGGGAAGGACGAGAAGCAGAGGGATCAATATCAAGTTCACGCTTGGCCTGATCAAAGGAGGCAATACACTTAGAGGGTCAATTTTTTTTAGGAGGATCCATGATACCCGAACAAGAGATATCAAAAATGGAATCAACTTTTTTGCAGTCGAGAAAAATATGTCTACCAAGAACCAAGGATTTGATTTCTGCTGCCTTAGGGGATCGATGATTTGCATAAAAGAGTCGAATGAGAGGTTCATAAACTTCCATAGGAATAAAGAAGATATTGGCCCAACCTTGAAACTCAAAGAATGGTTTGATGGGACAGTCTAACGAGGAGAGATTATCAAGGTCGACCACCTTGCCATGCACAAGGGTTATGTCTTTTAAGGAATGGAAAAGAGTTTCATGGGAAGAGTTCAAGAAATCTACCTTTTCATCTAGGGTATAGTCACGACCCAAGGGTACACCCTAGATTTAACATGGCATACTAGACCTCGAAAGGCCTAACACAAGCCACTTAGCATATCATAACATAAAGTAAATAGAAATGATGCAGAAATTTAAAACTTTTCTTTACAATCGAAGTCTTTATAAAAGCAAAAGGAAGTCTACAACACTTTGTCTCAAACAATCTAAAACAACTTGAACAACTCTTTGGGATGCTTCCCATACAAATGTCTAAAACATAAAAGAAAGAACATAAAGGAAAGGTGATCACATCCTTGATGCTATGAGGACTCACCAAGTCTTCAACTCCTTGCTCTACTAGAACTTACCCACGAGAATGTAACTCAATATCGCCGGACCCTACATTTGATAAGAATGTAGGCAAGAGTATACGTTAGTACAAAATGTACTAAATATGTTAGCTAGCATAACATCAAAAGAGCATAACAAAAGTGTTAGCCAACATAAGACATAAGCCATGAACATAAGAGATAATAACATAATCATAGACATAATCTCCAACATAGACATAATGTAAGCATTAGTCATCATAAGGCATGATCCATATACTTAGTTAATACTTAGACCCTCATATCATAAAGAACCTCTTCATAAGTAACCTCCAAGTATACTTGTGCAATGCATGAATAAGACCCCATAATCACATCCATGCTAAGTATCCCGTTGGTCATCATAAACATACTTACCATCTTATGGTCTCATCCTTAGCTTATTTCTCATAGACAAGGGAATCTCTCACCTTTAGTCAAACATATCATGGAAGGCAACTATAGCAACAATCCATCAAAACATACATCATATAAGAAAAGCACTTCTTAATTAGCTTCAAGTCATACTTGCGCAATGCATGGAAAATACCACATAATCCTACCTATACTAAGTACCACTTTAGGCCCTCATACAAACTCATTATATAGGGACTAGTCCCTCTCATAAAACCTTACAACACTATGAGGTACTCCCTTAAGCACATCTTAGTTCATTATTAGGTTTGAACACTATGAGATACTTCTTTAAGCATGTCTTAGCTCATTATTATCTTGAACACTATGAGATGCTTCTTTAAGCATGTCTTAGTTCATTAATGTTTTTGAACACTTCGAGATACTTCTTCAAGTATGTCTTAGTTCATTTACTCTTGGAACACTATGAGATGCCTCTCTAAGTATGTATTAGTTCATCTTCTTGTACACTACGAGATACTTCTTTAAGAACGTCTTAGTCCCTTGGATACGGAGATTACTACTAGAAACCCGGACTTCACTAGGTGAAGGCTTCCATCTCATGAGACCTACTTTGGGAAAACCCAGAATCTACTTTGTGGGAAGCCCCCCCCCCCCCATTTTACATGGAAGTCCGGTCTCAACTAGGTGTGGTTCTCCTTTATCTTGGAGCCCAGACCCAAGTATGTGTGAATCTTCCATCTTATTATCAATATCCACTTGGGGGCAAGCATACACCCCTCAGATTAGTTATTATGCCTTACTTAACAATCAAGGCTCATGGAAGGATGTCCTTGACAATCAATCCATGTTTCAAGTGATTCTATCACTTTATGCATTCAAACATTCATAAGGTAGACTAGGTGGGTCTTTCCTTCCACCACAATTCTATCCATTAATCTTATATTCTCATATAGACCTTACTCTCAAAGCCTTTTCATACTTAATTCATCATATTAACTTTACTCTCAAATCCCTAGTGATCAACATTCATGACTACAAGTCTTACTCTCAAAGATTTACTTCTTACAACCATCATACATATCTAGATCACAAGACATTGTAGTCATAAGCTTTATTCTTAAGCCATTCTAACCATATATCATCATAAAGATTCAATCTCAAGAATTTATAGTCATGATCCATCATATGTACTTTAATCTAATTCAATTCATGTTTACATTCTTCTATTCTTGAACAATTACTATGCATATCATCAATTCTAGAAGATCTTCTCTAAGTCTTCAATTTCCCTCTTTAAGGCACAAACCCACATTACTTCAATTTCATCAATTAGACTAGAGTTAGGCATAGAAACATGTAATTTCATCATAATAACTTGATTTACTACTAATTCAATCATAAACAATAATTATTCACTCAATTGGATCAACATCCATCATAACCCATAACATTGACGAAACCCTAACTTGAATTGGGGAAGTTCTTCATCAAATTGGGGAATTCTAGGGGGGTCCATGGATGAATAAGCTAAGACACCTTGATTATAAAGCCTCACAAATCTTGCAACAATGGAGTCTTGTTCTTGACCTAGCTTCAAGCTCTATTTTCTTCTTCAAGTTTTAGAGAGAGAAATATTTGAGAGGAGGACTTTTGGGGATTTGATTTGGGTCTTGGGGAATAATGACTTAATTGGGGTGGTTAAAGGGTTAAAATAACTTATTTACGTGTACTAATACTATACAAAATGACCTCACTTAATAACCACTCAATTAGGAATTTCACATTTTAATTAACCTTCACTAGGCAGCCTACTCCCAGGCACCATGGCAGGCTCCACGAGTCGTGGTCCTGCCCGTGGTCCTTGGGCAGTGGCTAGGCCATGAGGCTTTGGCCTCCAAACATCCTAAGGCATCTTCACGAGCCTTCCCACGAGTCACGGTCTTCACCACAGGCCGTGAAGTGGCTCGTGAAGGTGAGCCATTTTTGGGCAGCTCAAGGTTGTTACTGCCTTAGCCAAGACGAGCCGTGGTGGTGGTCGTGAAATGGGGCAGTGGTTTGAGGCATTGGGGCAGCCTTGGCCTTTGGCTTGGGCCTTGCCCCTTGGCCTTGACTCTTGCCCCTTGACCTTGGCTCTTGTTTCCCTCACACTTAGCCCTAGTTTGTGTACTAAACTATAGGTGTAACAATATCTCCTCCTTGGAAACATTCGTCCTCGAATGACACTCTAGGCACTTCGTAAGGTCACGACTCTAGACTAGCAACCCATCATGCATACCACACATCTAAATGCACAGAACCAAGGAGGAAAACTTCAACTCTAAGCTAAACATATTCCATGCAACACAAGGGAGTAGGAACTACATCTAAACAACCCATTATGCATGAAATCTCATAACTAATCATATTCATAGGAGGAACTACCTTATCCAAACTAAAATCATGATCAATACCATCTCATGGAGCTCATATGTAATTTACTCTCAAAAAAACATTTATTCATGGAGGAATCTCTCAACTCCAACTAGGGCATGCTCATATATTCATCTCATGAAGTCAAATAGGCAACTCATACGCAATGCACTACAACATGAGGAAAACAATTATTCGAACTCATTTTCTCTTTCAAATTACAAGCCTTCATGAACATGCATCATACAAGGAAATCATGGCAACCCATAAACACACAATGAAATTGCTATCTAAGCACATCATCTCCCCCTTGGGAGTAGGCCTATACGGACTCTTCTAAACATCATTCATACTAAAGACAAATTCAAAGTCTAACCTATCAAGTCACAAAAAAAAAAAAACAATGCCGGAATCTAGTAAAGTATAAAACACATACCGGTAGCCACATCCGGGGGACACTCTTGTTCACCTCTAGCTTGGAGAACATAGAACCTCTTATTCTTTTGGGCATTCCCATCTGAACTACTAGAAGAAACTTGATTATCCTCTCTTCCCTTAACCTTAAGCACCGGGTAATCCCTCATTTGGTGTCCACTTTTTCCACAACCATAACAACCATCCATGTCGGCTAGGCACCTATCATGATGATTCCTTCCACACTTGGTGCAAATAGGCTTAGGTAATGGAGAACCACTACCTTTCTCTTGTTTAAACCTAGGGGTATTAGAAGAACCTTGTCCAAAAAACTTTTGTCGGTTCCTAGAGTGTCCATGTCCATCGGACCTTTCATGACAGGACTTATCATTATCCATCCTAGACCTCTTTTTCTCCCTAGATTTCTCTTCTTTGAGTTTTGACTCCTCTATTTGTTAGGCATACACCATAAGACATGAGATATCCATATCATGAAGGAGCATTGTCGTACGACATTCTTTTGCTACCATTTCAGACACGCCCGTCAAGAACCTACTCATCATATCTCTTGAATTTGCCACCATAGATGGATCATACATGGATAGTTGGGTAAATTTCAAGGCATACTCCTTAACACTCATGCTACCTTGCTTAAGGTTAATGAACTCTTCCACCTTAGCTTCCCTCAACTCCCGGGGAAAGAACCTATCAAGAAACGCTAGTTTGAACACTTCCCACTCTATTGGACCCGCTCCTACTGGCCTAGCATCTTTCTATTGCTCATACCATACTTGAGCAACACTTTTCAATTGGTAAGCGGCAAGCTCCGCTTTCTCTACCGAAGTCACCCCCATGGTAGCAAATACCTTATAAACTTCATCTATAAGCTCCTTAAGGTCCTCTTCCACTTTGGAACCATAAAACTTCGGAGGGTTCATCCTCATAAAATCCCTCACTCTTAAAACAGCCATACCCACTATTGGATTCATCAGAGCTACTACTTCTCTATTGGCTTGGGCCATCATGGCTTGAGACAACATTTGGAAAGCCGCCCTAAACTCCGCATGAGTAACATTCTCAACTAAAGGATCAATTGGAGCTTGGGGAGGAACCTCTTGATTCACATTGTCTTCCTCATTCCTTCTAGCATTAGCCCTTGTATTAGCCATATCTTGAAAACCATAGGGCATGGATTAGGAGAAAGACCAACTAGAGCTAAACTCTATGGCAAGACTTAGAGAATGCAGAAGTGAGATTTCCTAATCTTCTAATAGCTTTCTATTCATAAATGTGGCACACTTCACACTTATGAACAAGACTCTACTAGATGTGGTTTTGAGACAATCTAGAATCATCCTAAACTTTGTGCTCTGATTACCAAGTTTGTCACGACCCAAGGGTATACCCTAGATGTAACATGGCATAATAGACCCCGCAAGGCCTAACACAAGCCACTTAGCATATCATAACATAAAGTAAATAGAAATGATGCGGAAATATTAAAACTTTTCTTTACAATCGAAGTCTTTATAAAAGTAAGCGGAAGTCTACAACACTTTGTCTCAAACAATCTAAAACAACTTGAATAACTCTTTGAGACGCAGCCCATAGAAATACCTAAAACATAAAAGAAAGAACATAAAGGAAAGGTGATCACATCCTCGATGCTATGAGGACTCACCAGGTCTTCAACTCCTGGCTCTACTAGAACCTAGCCACAAGAATAGAACTCAGTATTGCCGGACCCTACATTTGATAACAATGTAGGCAAGAGTATACGTTAGTACAAAATGTAGTAAATATGTTAGCTAGCATAACATCATAAGAGCATAACAAAAGTGTTAGCCAACATAAGACATAAGCCATGAGCATAAGATATAATAACATAATCATAAACATAATCTCCAACATAGACATAATGTAAGCATTAGTCATCATAAGGCATGATCCATATACATAGTTAATACTTAGACCCTCATATCATAATGAACCTCTTCATAAGTAACCTCCATGTATACTTGTGCAATGCATGAAAAAGACCCCAAAATCCCATCCATGTTAAGTATCCCCTTTGGACGTCATAATCATACTTACCATCTTATGGTCTCATCCTTAGCTTATTTCTCATAGACAAAGGAATCTCTCACCTTTAGTCAAATATATCATGGAAGGAAACTATAACAATAATCCATCAAAACATACATCATATAAGAAAAGCACTTTTTAATTAGCTTCAAGTCATATTTGTGCAATGCATGGATAAGACCCCATAAACCTACCCATACTAAGTACAACATTAGGCCCTCATACAAACTCATTAGTTAAGGACTAGTTCCTCTCATAAAACCTTACAACACTATGAGTTACTCCCTTAAGCACATCTTAGTTCATTATTAGGTTTGAACACTATGAGATACTTCTTCAAGCATGTCCTAGTTCATTGTTACCTTGAACACTATGAGATGCTTCTTTAAGCATGTCTTAGTTCATTTACTCTTGGAACACTATGAGATGTCTCTCTAAGTATGTCTTAGTTCATCTTCTTTAACACTACGAGATACTTCCTTTAAGCACATCTTAGTCCCTTGGATACAGAGATTGCTACTAGAAACCCAAACTTCACTAGGTGAAGGCTTCCATCTCATGAGACCTACTTTGGGAAAACCCAAACTCTACTATGTGAGAGTCCCCTCCTTTTTACTTGGAAATCTGGACTCAACTAGGTGTGGTTCTCCTTTACCTTGGAGCTTGGACCCAACTATGTGTGAATCTTCCTTCTCATTGTTAATATCCACCTAGGGACAAGCATACCCCACTTAGATTAGTTACTAAGCCTTACTTAACATTCATCTCTCATGGAAGGATGTCCTTGACAATCAATCCATGTTTCAAGTGATTCTATCACTTTATGCATTCAAACATTCATAACGTAGACTAGGTGGGTAAAGGCCTTCCACCACAATTCTATCCATTAATCTTTTATTCTCATACAGACATTACTCTGAAAGCCTTTTCATACTTAATTCATCATATTAGATTTACTCTCAAATTCCTAGTGATCAACATTCATGACTACAAGCCTTACTCTCAACGCTTTACTTCTTACAATCATCATACATATCTAGATCACAAAATTTTCTAGTCACAAGCTTTATTCTTAAGCCATTCTAACCATATATCATCATAAATATTCAATCTCAAGAATTACGAGTCATGATCCATCATATATACTTTAATCAAATTCAATTCATGTTTACATGCTTTTATTCTTGAACAATTACTATAGATATCATCAATTCTAGAAGATCATCTCTAAGTCTTCAATTTCCCTCTGTAAGGCACAAACCCACATTACTTCAATTTCATCAATTAGGCTAGGGTTAGACATAGAAACATATAATTTCATCATAATAACTTGATTTACTACTAATTCAATCATAAACAATCATTATTCACTCAATTGGATCAACATCCATCATAAACCACAACATTGAAGAAACCCTAACTTGAATTGGGGAAATTCTTCATCAAATTAGGGAATTCTAGGGGGCTCCATGGATGGAAGAATCCATGGATGAATAAGCTAACATACCTTGATTGTAAAGACTCACAAAGCTTGCAACAATGGAGTCTTTTTCTTGACCTAGCTTCAAGCTTTATCTTCTTCTTCAAGTTTTAGAAAGAGAAATATTTGAGAGGAGAGCTTTTGGGGATTTGATTTGGGTCTTGGGGAATAATGACTTAATTAGGGTGGTTAAAGGGTTAAAATAGCTTATATAGGTGTACTAAGACTATACAAAATGACCTCACTTAATAACCACTTAATTAGGAATTTCCCATTTAACCTTCACTAGGCAGCCTACTCCCAGGCACCACGGCAGGTTCCACGAGTCGTGGTCCTTCCCTTGGTCCTTAGGTAGTGGCTAGTACATGAGGCTTTGGCCTCCAAACATCCTAAGGCATCTTCACGAGCTTTCCCATGAGCCGTGGTCTTCACCACAGGCCGTGAAGTGGCTCGTGAAGGTGAGCCATTCTTGGGCAGCTCAAGGTAGTTATTGCGTTAGCCACCACGAGCCACTCCACGAGCCGTGGTGGTGGTTGTGAAGTGGGGTAGTGCTTTGAGGCCTTGGGGCAGCCTTAGCCCTTGTATTGGGCCTTGCCCCTTGGCCCTTGTCTTGGGCCTTGCCCCTTGGCCTTGGCTATTACCCCTTGGCCTTGGCTCTTGTTTACCTCACACTTAGCCCTAGTTGGCCTACTAAACTACGGGGTGTTACAGGTATTGTCGTAATCAAACTTGAACTTCTTCTTCGAGGAGCCACAGTCGGCAAAGTCTAAAAGAAGCTTGCCAACAGAGGAAGCAACAGAGAATGGAGGTAGCATATCATAAGAACAATCAGATTCAATAGAGACAAAAGACGAAGCTTTGTCCTTGTTCTTATTGCAATAACTTTTACGAGTACCAGGAGTAGAAAAATTTTGAGTTTTCGTGATTAGAGAGAAGGAGAAGCAAAGAAAAAGTAAGAAGAAGGGGAGAGAAAATATGGATAGATAAAGGCAAAGAGAGTGAAGAGGTTGAAGGGTTTTGGACAAGACCATTGAAAAGACAGAGTAAGCGACGGTTGAATGATTAAAATGATTCAGACGGAAGTGTAAATAAAGAGCCAAATTCAGAAGGAAATAAATTAAAGCAAGGAAACACAATATACGAGGCAACAAAAATCTTTATGAAAAAGGAAAATAATTAATACAAGCCATAATAGTCATCAATTTAAGGGATTTTCAACAATACTCAAAGATTTACGAAGGGTGCAGAATCTTTCCTCTAAAAGAGGTTTGGTAAAAATATCAACTAATTGAAAATCAGTGCTAATAAAAGAAATTTTAATATCTCCATTTAAAACATAATCACGAATAAAATGATGGTTAATGTCAATATGCTTAACACGAGAATGATGCAAAAATAATTTTGAAAGACAAATAGCACTAGAGTTATCGCACATAATTTTAACAGGCTTGAAAGATAGATCATAATCACTTAATTGATGTACCATCCATAGAATTTGTGTACAACATTAACCTATAGCTATATACTCAGCCTCTGTGGTAGAAAGAGATACAAAACCCTATTTTTTGCTATTCCTGGAAATTAGAGATTTTCCAAGAATTTGACATGTACCACTGGTGCTTTTCTTGTCGTCTTTGTCACCTGCATAATCAGCATCAAAAAATACTTTGAGAAAAATTTTTATTTAGGATACCATAATCCAAAAAAATTTGGCTCCTACCAAATATCAAATAATTCATTTTACAGCAGTAAGATAAGATTCTTTAGGAGTTGATTGGAATGTTGCGCATTTACATATGTTGAATAGTATGTCTGGTCGACTGGTAGTGAGATACCATAAGGAGCCAATCATACCTCGATATTTTGTTTCATCGACAACTTTACCTTCTTCATCTTTATCAAGAGAACATGTGGAGCTAACGGGAGTGCCTAAAGATTTGGCGCTTTCAATACCAAATTTTTGAATTAATTCCTTACAATACTTGGATTGGCATAAGAACGTACCTCTCTGATTGATAGATTTTCAGTCCAAGGAAAAATGTTAATTCTCCCATCATACTCATCTCGAATTCACTTTGCATTAGGTGATCAGAAAAATCTTTGCGTAAAGAGATATTAGCACTTCCAAATATGATATAATCAACATAAATTTGAATAAAAAAATTTCCAGAGAAAGATCTTTTGATGAAAAGAGTAGTATGTATTTTTCCTCTTGTAAGCCCATGATTAATCAAAAAAAAAGTGCTTAGACGATCATACCAGTCACAGAGTGCCTATTTGAGACCATAAAGAGCTTTAGATAGTGTGAAGACATGATAGGGAAATTTGGAAATTTCAAAACCTGAGGGTTGTTTTACAAACATTTCTTCTTCAATAAAACCATTTAAAAAATCACTTTTAATATCCTTTGAAATAATTTAAAACATTTATATGCCACATATGCAAGAAGTAACCGAAGAGACTCTAACCTTGCTACAGGGGTAAAATTTTCATCATAGTCGACTCATTCCTATAGGGTATTGTGTGACTAATCGAGCCTTGTTTCTTCTCACTTCACCACAATCATTGAGTTTGTTTCTGTACACCCATTTGGTTCCAATAATAGACTCATTTTCAAGTTTATGAACCAGAGTCCATACCTAATTTTTGACAAATTGATTCAGTTCTTCTTTCATAGCCTTAATACAATGTTCATCTGTGAGAGCTTTATTTATCTTCTTAGGTTCTAGCTAAGAGATGAGCGCAACATTTGCTTCATTTCTTCTCGATGCTCTAGTCTTCATTCCTCCACCGAGATCTTTTATGATGACCTTTCTTGGTAATTTGGCTAACTTTATCATTTGTTTCGAATTGTTTCATTTATTTGTTCGATAGGAGTTTCTTCAACAATTGACTCTTCTGGGTTGTTTATTTCCTTTTAGATTGATACTATCATTTGATTTTCTTCTTCATCTGTATTGAGTCTAATCTCAACAGTTTTATTAGAGTCATCAAAAATAACATGAATGGATTCTTCAATGCTTAAGGTTCATTTATTAAAGACTCTATAAGATCTGCTAGAATTTGAATAACCAATAAATATACCTTTATCGCTTCGTGCATCAAACTTACCAATGTTGTGAACAAAACACTTGCATCCAAATGGATGAAAATATCCAATGTTAGGTCTTCTACCATTCCATAATTCGTATGGAGTTTTCTTCAAAATCGATCTGATTAGACAATGATTTAATACACGACAAGTTGTACTTACCGCTTCTTCCCAAAACTTATGTGGGAGAGAATGTTCAACAATTATAGTTCTTGCCATATCTTGTAGATTCTATTCTTCCATTCTACAACCCCATTTGAATGGGGAGATGAGAAATTATGAGAGTACCATTTTTCATTACAGAAATCTTCAAACAACTTATTTTCAAATTCTCCTCCGTGATCACTTCTTATTGATGTGATGTAGTACCCTTTTCACTCGTTGAACTTTTTCACAAAGAACTCAAAGTTTTGAGAGTATCATCTTTATGAGCTAAAAATATTACCCTACTAAAGTGAGAATAATCATCAAAAATTAAAAATGCGTACCTTTTTCCTCCAATGTTGGTTGTTCTAGTAGGTCCAAATAAATCCATATGTAGTAGCTGCAGAGGTTTATTAGTGGAAACAATATCTTTACCAGAAAATGAGTTTCTAGTTTGCTTACCCCTTTGACATGCATCACAAATATGATCTTTTGAGTAGTCCAGCTTAGGTAGTCCAATGAATAGTTCATTCTTTGCAAGTTTTTCTATTAGTCGCATACTTGCATGGCCTAGATTCTTATGCCAAATCAAGGGATCATCAGTCCTTTAAGCTAGGCATATATGTTCTCCTGTACTTTTTACTGAGTCAAGGATGTAAACATTCTTCCTCTATTTCTGTGTAATAGTTTGTTTCTAGATATATCTTCTATTATGCATTGATTTTTTTGAAATCAAACTTCCAGGTCTAAGTCTCATAGTTGACTGATGCTTAGAAGATTATATTTTAGTCCTGTCACTAGATATACATTTGTTAGATCACAAGATTCATTGAAAGAGATTGTACTAATACCAATTATTGTTCTTTTTTAGTTGTCACCAAATCGAATGTTTCCTCCTTTATATTCAGCAATAGATTTAAATAGGTCCTTATCTCATGTCATTAGATTTGAACATCTGCTATCCAAATACCATTTTCCTTTTGGTTTTCTGTGGAGTTCTTGTAAAATAAAGAAATTATCTTCTTTTAGGCACCCAAACCTTTTTGGGTTCTTTGAGGTTAGAATGATCATGATTTCTCTTGGGTTTCCAGACCCAATTAGAAGTATCATGATTATGAAATCTGCAATTAAAAGATAAGTGCCTAAACTTTTCACAGTAATTGCAATTTTTAGGGATGTCTTCTTCTGAGATGGAGTTGCTACTATTAGTTTTAGACTCAGTCCACTTATAGGATAAGTGTGATTGATTGCAACTAAAGTTGCTTCCATTTGAGGATTTTTTACAGCCAAAAACCTTTTTGTGTTTTTTAAATGAGTTATTAGATGAGTCAGATTTGTTTTGAAAATTTTCAAGCATGGTTTTTATTTCATGAATCTCTTCATACAAGAGATGTTTTTCACCTTCATTGAGTCCTAATTTTATTTCTAAATTTCTTTTCTCAATTTGAAGGTTTAGAAAATCACTAAAAACTCGATTCATATCAGAGACAGCACGATCTAACAATTTTTTAATTCAATGTAATTGTTACATACCTCAGTGCTCGATTCTCCAATTTCCATGAAGCAAATATTTCCAATTTCTTCATTCTCATTTTCAAAGTTATCTTCATCGCTCCAGTTGCTTAGTGTTCTGTTCTTCTGATTTCCTCAGGAATAATTTTCTTTGTTTCTAGACATTCACCGGGTATATACCCATATTTTCCACATTCATAGCATTTTCCATCATTTAATCTTTTCCTATTTCTTCTTCTCCTTTGTCCTCTTGGTTTGCTTTGAAAGCCACAGTTTTCTTCTTGGTGTCTTCTTGACCTCGTTTGTTAAGGTGCGTTTTCTCAAAAGCAATTAGATCTCCTCTTACCTCATCATAGGTTAGAGTGCTTAAATTCATGTTTTCAAGTGTAACTACTTTAGCATGCCATTGAGGTGGTAAGATCTTGAGAACTCTTCATATATGCTCAAATTAAGGATCTGTTTTTTCTAAAACTTTTGGTTTACCAATGATATTACTGAGACGTGCAAACATGCTTTCAATAGTTTTTCCTTCCTTCATTTGAGAAATGATAGTTTCTTTAACTTTGTCAATTCCTCCATAAGTGACTTCCAGTTTATCCCACATTTCTTTAGTAGTTTCACAGCATGATATCATTTCATATTCTTCCCCACTAATAGCATAGTATAGGACATTTTTTGCTTTGGATTTTATTTGAATAATCTCCATCTGTTCATTTGTATAGTTCTCCAAGCTTGGAGTGATTGAGGATTGACTATCATCTGAGCTTTTTGAAGATGGAATGGGAATGTCTCCAAGTTTGATAACCCTCCAGACTTTCAAATCATATGATTTTATAAATGTTTCCATTCTTACTTTCTAGAGAGAGAAATGTTTTCCATTGAAATAGGGAGGTCTTGTCTGATATGTCCTTATTGGGATAGTGTGCCCATAATTTGTTGTGCCATGATCTTTATCTCACCTGTTGTTAAACAGAGATTAGTAAGACGAAGTTCTGATACCAATTGAAGGTAAAAAAGAGGGGGGGGGGGG
>NW_006239187.1:575507-588491 GCF_000226075.1 Solanum tuberosum | reverse complement strand
TGGGGGGGGGGGGGGGGGGAGGTGAATTGCTCTTTTTTGAATTTCTTATTCAAATAGTCTACTTGTGAGATTCACTAGTTGACTATTAGATCCAGAAATAAATACTGAAAATGAAAGTGCAGAAAATAAGATTGACACAAGATGCTTTTATACTGGTTGGGATCCAATGTTGATCTTACGTCCAGTCCCCTTGGGTAGCAAGGGTGTTCTCTTCTAGCCTTTTGAATCTTTGTGATTAGTACAAGTTTAAAGTATAGTTCCTATGTCTACACTCAATATTTTTTGTTTTGATACACAGTCTTACCAACAATGTTTTTCCTTCCTTTTTTTTTGTTTACACAGTAAAACTAAGTAGTACAATGCTTGTTAAAAGTATAGTAGAGAATGTGTGAAGATTCAGACTCAATGTATGTCTCATTCCTTGTCTTTCTTCGAGCTTTTATAGAGAGTCAAGACTTGAATCTTCTTTTGTGGAGAGATAGAAACTCAACAGAATTGATCCTTGGAAAGAGGTAATTGAGAATCCTTCTTTCCAAGAATAAAGCAAAGGCAAATCTTCAGCTTTCCTTTGAGTGATACTGATCTCTGAATTTACTCCATAATCTTCAGCTTTCCTTTGAGTGATATAGATCTCTAAATTTACTCCTTGATGATTGTATGTCCTTTCATTAAATTTGATTGAGGCCAGTTGTTTTATAGCCGATTTACAGATCCTTTGATTGAAGATTTTGTAGCCATTTTAGATCCCTTGAATAAAATCTTGATTGTTGCGTTTACAGGATTTGATTCACATTGATTATGCCTCTTGTTTGGTCTTGATTAATTCTTTCCTTTTTGATATTTTGTAAGGATCCATAATTGTTCATTATTAAAATAATTCTTGCACTAATAGATAGAACGAAGCCAGGAACAATTTACTGTCTTCGACAATATGATAAAAATAAAAAATACGTTTTGCCTGCAAGATCCTAGCCTCTGGATTAATGCCATAGAAATGCCCCAAGTCCACCAGGGCTAGCTTGTGACAAAGAGTTGGAGGGGCCGGCAGTGACTCTGGGCGGTTCACCCACAACTCCGGTTCACGATAACAATCTAGATCCACTAAAGGGACAGGAGTAGGTGGAACTAAGGTAACCATGGAAGCTACCAATTGTTGTATAGAGGAGCGTAGATCCGCAATATCCCGGGCAACTAATATGTCGTTCATACCCTTCAAGTGTTGGTCCACCATTGGACACCAAAGGATGAGAGCACCAATGTAACAGTAAATCCCCAATTACTGCTTATATTACTTGGAAATAGAACTCAATTACAACTGACCTTAAATTAGAGAATGCAACAAATGAAAGTAACGATAAAAGACTGAAATATAAGATAGAAAAGAAGGGGGATGAGAAGCGCATAGTGCCCACATGCTCTGATATCACTTTTTGCTACAGAAATTTCCATAACAATAAACCCTACTTTTTGCTACTGATATCACTTCTTTTATAACTAACTCATAGTGCCCACATGCTCTCAGATTCTTTCACACATTTTTTCCCAACCTTTTATTCAAAATCAGTTAATTTTTTTGGCCTTCTCTTAACTCGTGTGTTGTGCCTAGCTGGCATAATTAGTTCAGCCATGTTTGCCTCCACCTCACTATTTTCATTTATAACACCTATGTGTATTAATATATGTTGCTAAACATGTTCCTTACATTGCTAATTTGTTCTCTCTTTTTCTCTCCTACTTTCCTGCGTTGGTTACATTTCTTTTGAGTCGAGGTCTATCGGAAACAATATATCTACGGTAAGGTTTGAGTACATCCTACCCTCCCCAGATCCCACTTGTTGAATTACATGGTTGTGATGTTGTTGATCTCCTCAGTTTTTCATTCTAAGATTTTGTGTTGAAAGTTAACGATCTCTCTTAATTTACTCGTAAGTTACTCATCATATCTTGCACGTTATATCCTACGCAGGCACAAGATACATATGCACGTTAGCCGCCTATGTTGGATTCCCGTGGGCAAGATATTGCCTCTGAGTTTGATAGGCTTCTGCATTTGATTTATTAGATGGTAGTTCTGATCGATTGTGTCAAGTATGGAATGGTTTTGGTATGTTTGGTATTGATAGATTGAGTTCTAGTACAAAAATTGATGAGCGTTGAGAACATGAATGGTTATGTAAAGTGTTTGTGAACCCATGCACCCCTCCCTGGATTATGTAAAGTACTTGTGAACCAACTTATGCATCCTTCCCTATATTATGTAGAAATCACTGAAATTATTCTGATAAATTACTTAAATTTTATGTGGGAACCGAACTAAAATTTGAAATATCCATCTCCAAATTTTTCTTTGTTTGAATCTTTAGCAACACTACAAACAAAGGCCACATTTTTTCTCAAAAAAAATTATGGTCTCTCTTTTAGTTTTTTTTCAATTTATTTCTATGATTCGTAAAGTGTGTTTCCTTAAATAATGATGATATTTAATCGTTTTCAAATATAAATTTCATAATGAACCATTATAAGCTGATTTTCCTTTTGTGATAATAATATTAATTATAGTTTACTTATCAAGTCATTGTTTTAGCAAAAATTTATAGCATTAAACTTCACGATAGCTAGTATTGTGCACTCATTTTCTTGAACTCTTGGAAACGCCTCTGAGTGCATGTTGAGGAAAAGGTTAGGCATGGTTGAGGAACCATTTAGAGAAAATTGAGACTCATTCGAAAAAGGTGGAGACATTATTGGCTAAGAGGAAACATAAAGTAGTTGAGATGATTAGTTAGTCGTAACAAAATTTGCATTTATTTGAATCTATTTAGTGATGAATTCGCTAATTTCTTTGATCCCACTCAAAGCACGGTTTCGATATGGGCTCCGAGAGTGATACCAAATCAAGTGTAAAAAGTTGTTCTTCCATATTTTAAAAAAGAGGATTTATTCAGCACCGTAGCCAAGTTATTCCAACAGTACTTACTTACCAATTCATAGCATAATATGTGTTTGCATACTCTAATTACCACCATATGATGAATTAATGCATATTTTTACCTTATTTTTTAAGTTAGTTGGGTGGTTGGTATTGATTTCGAGGTGTTCGGGAGGGATGTGACTCACATCATGTGAGTTTGGTTGATTTCTTAAGTATTAAGAAAGTTAAGTTGATTTCATCAGGCACTGACCACGCTCATGAAGGGTGATGGAGTCCGGGTTGAGGATCAGGTCAAGGTTGTACGTACTACACCTTTAAGATTGAGTTGTCGCGGTAGTGAGAATCGAGTCCGGTTCAACACCACGTTTACGATAGCCCATCATGTTTATGAAGAAGGAATATTAAATTCTTGATAGAATTATAAAAATTCCTAAATGATTTTTGTTGGTGCATATTACAAGATTACAAATTACAATTTAAAAAATGAAGAAATAAAAATCTATTCTAGTTGAGGCGCGGATATCTCACTCTTTTTAAGGAGATCCAAGCCCACTACAACAAATGTTTTCATCGGTCCAGAAATAGTCCTCTTGACTTGTCCTCTCCAAGATACAATAGCATGATGAACCAACAATATTTTGCTTGGAAGTTTTGATAATGACAAACGTGAACCAGGTTCACAAAGCTTGTTCCAGAACAAAGATAAAAAGAGCGGGAAAAGACAAATTCTAATTAAGGAAAAGAAGTTCAGAAGACTCCTTATAAGGAAATGAAATTTTTTTCAAGAAAATAGAATTTGTTTCCTTGTAGGATTCAACTAGGGTTTAATCCACCCTTATAAAAGGATCATCGACAGAGAGAATCACATTTTTTGCAATCCAGAAATCGAGAGAACTTGTGTGGCGCTAAAGAGAAAGACTACAGAAGAAAGAAGAACTAGAGATATGTTTTCTTTCTAAAGCTTAGTTTGCATTGTTTCATCTTAGAATTATTGTTGAGGGATAATTGTTCCAAGTGTGAAAGAGAATTCGTGAGGTTTGTAATAAGAAGTGGATTTAACTTCTTGGAGAGAAGAGTGCACAACTAATGTTTTTAAGTGTGAGTAACAAGAAGTGGGTTTGGCTTCTTGTAGAGTAGAGTATACAGTTATAATTAATCGTGGAACAGTTTGAATAAACTGTTGAGGTGAGGTACTAGAGTTAGTCCCTTTGATTGTTGAGTTGTAATCTAAAGTTACTCGTTAATTATAGTGAAGTTGTGGTGAAAATCCTACGAGTGTAGGTCGTGGTTTTTCTTCCCTTGAGCAAGGAGGTTTTCCACGATAAAATTGGTGTTTTGTTTATTGCGTTTTTATCTCTGCAATGATCAAACAAGAACCTAGTTCTTGTTCAGGTGGTTAAGGTTTCTTCATAGCCTAATCACAAAAGAATAACTCAAAAAACTTTGGACAAGATTTGAGTCCAAAGATACACAAAAGAACACCTCCCTTCAACTAATAAGAACTCTCTTTTTGACTAGTTACTTTTATGCACTCTCTATTTTCTTGATCAAACAAATGATGACTACCACTTTTTATAGTTGAGGAATTCTTCCTAGCAATGAATAGGAAGATAATGGGGGTTGTAAATAGAGAAGATAAATGTCTTAGAAGTTACATAAGTTACAAGGTATAATAGAGAAAGAATAATGAGATTTCAACATGGAGAAGTAATGGTCATAGTTGACCACTACACATTTTGCCATGAAACACAAAACTGACAACTAGTGATGGCAAATGAACGGGTTGAGTAATATTTGAGAGGGTTGAAAATGGATATAACATATTAGTGACAATTATTATATACCAAATGACAATAAAGATACCACCAATTTTCATCAACTGACAACAGGAAGTAATGCACCAAAATGTGTAATAAGGTAGGGGAAAAAGGTTTGAAGTATATCCGAACTTTGACCAAAATTGTTGTAACAATCCAAAACTTTGGGAAGGACATTTTACCCCTGCACAATTTAATAGCGTATTTTAAAGGTATATATGTGTCCACGTGGATATCATAAATATTGTGTCATTATAAATAGTAACTTGTCCATGTGGACACATAGATAGTACCTTTAAAATACACTATTAAATAGTGCAGGGGTAATAAGTCTTAATCAAAGTTTGGGATTGTTACAACAATTTCGGTCAAAGTTCGAATATATTTCGAACCCTTTTCCCTAAGGCAGGTAAGAAAAGGAATTGGAAAAAGCCCTTTAACGTAATTTAAAAATATTAAAATGCTTCACAAAACCAATAATTTCATTGTTCTTTTCACCTTTCTGGGAGCTAGAAAATTCGATTTTCTTTTACGTAGTTTTTATATATAATGTAGTTGCTAACAGATGGCAATGATTCAAAATGATTTGTTTGACCTCACAACATATCATGGAATACATATGTATAAAACGCTAGCAATAATAAACATATATAAAAATTAATTATTTATATAACTTTTTAAAAATAATGTTAAATTTTAAAGATGAAAATATATATTTAAACAGGAATATAATAACTCGTCATTGCACTAACAATCGAGGAGCGAAATTAGAAGGAGCAAAGAAAATTTTGTCATTAATATCAAAAGTCAAAATTATATTGGTATCAATACACAATAACACATCCTAAAAGACAAGGTAAAGAAAAAACTACATTATATATGAGCATAATAATGTAATATATACTAATAATGAGCATATTAATCTTGTATAATGTATGTTATTAAACTGATAGACAACTCAAGAATTAGGACTTGTGTTTTGTGAATTTAGGATGAGATAAGGATATATATTGATGTATAATTGTATAATATAATAAATACAATATAATAGTCACAAGAGAATACAAATAAAGAAGAAATTGAAAATAAAAGTTAAATAATAATTTTCCTTCCCTTTGTTTATCCAATTTTTCCATATATACCTTACGGATTTTATTATTTTTGAATATTTTTTTAAAAATTACTTGCTTAAAATTTTCAGATAATTTACGTAAGGTTTTCAAAAATCCTAAGGTAATAATTACCTAAAAATGTTTTTTCAGTGAGTTTTATTTGGAAGAAAAATCTGCAGGAAATTAGATTATTTATGATTTTTTTTGGTATAATCTCTATAAATTATCACATAATTTACAATTTTTTTAGAGACTTAATGTCACGTCATGAGCCTACACCTTGGACGTGGCCGGCGCTCGAGAACCATTGTTGGTCCCCAAACGACTCCTTGGCCTGGCTGACTACTTAGCAGAAGACTGTCTCAAGCAAATATGGGTTTTAAAAGCTTAAATAAATCACTTATCTCAAAATACTCAATTTAAATTGTCTGAAATAAACTGAATGAAAGTAGTAAGAATTTGTAAAATATCTCAAAAGAAATACTGAAAGACTCTCAATATTTTCTATCTATGAAGCCTTTATTATTCAAGATGGATGTTGGGACAAGACCCATGACCCCTCAAAACAACTAAACTGGAAATAAAAATGGACTCCTCCTGGAACAAGGAGGTCTCACCAAAAGATGTCAATGAGTGCAAAGTGATCTCAACGAAGCGCCTGTTGATGATCTTGAATACCTATCTCTGCATTATAAAAAGATGCAGGTCAAATGACATCAATACATTAAATGTATGAGTATGCAATATATTTGAAGCAACAATAACTGAAAGGGTTGAAATATATAGATATAATAAAATTAGTGTTTACTTTATTAGGGAGTTTCTCTAACCAACAACCATAACTATCAGCCTCGTGATAATACAACATCTAGCCCACGTTGTTAGAACTGCCTTATATCTTGTCGAGGTATAGAACATACTCAACTCATGGATCCATCTAACAAACCTTCTCATAGGCAGTGAGGAGTCGCCTAAATGTCGATACGATCCAATCCCATGTTGGCTACGTGGTTTATGGAGAATTTGAGTTGTCTGAACTCTTTCCATATCGGTACTCAATATTAATCCCAAAATATATAACTCAATGGTCGAGTAAAATTACTCTCTCTGGTTGAGATAAGTTCTCAAAAGGACCTCTTTAAGGTGTAATTGTTTTGTACTCAATTTCTTGTAAACTCTAAAACCTCTTTATACCATTCTGAAAATAGTACTCTATTTTCAACATAAAACTGATACATTTGGGAATCCTTTAGCTCCCTTAAACTCTTTTCAAAATAGAAGTTTATACTTTGACTTGCTCTTGAACTCATGCTAAATTCTCAAAACTCAATTTAAGAGAAAATGTTCGTTTTAAAGATTCTCAATCAAAACACATAAATTAGGGTTCATGTGGGATTATCAACATGAATAATAACTCAAAGATCTCAAAGCTTAATATAGTGCAACTCATAATCAAGAATTTAAAATTCATAAACAATAACTAGACTCATATAAGAGATTCTCAAAACTAAGGGTATAACCCTAGATTTCACTCGTACTGACTGAATTGAGATGTAGGGCATGAGGATGAACTTAGTCCATCACTATGAATAGTCTTACATACTTGGAAGAACGAAGAAGAACGTGATTGGAAGCCTTGAAACCCTAGCTTTTGTCTTCCTCATAGTTTTCTTTTTGAGTTGGGGAGTTGACAGTGTAAAATAAACGAAACTGGGTATTTGATGGAATATATCCCCCTAATTGAATTTAAAACGTTATGGCCTGGCTTAGGAAAAGTGGAAAAAGACAAAAGAAACCCCACTTAAAAAGTTGTCGAAAAATCTTTCATAGGGCTATCTACGGTTCATGGTTTTGATCTACGGACCCTAGATCCCATCCGTAGAATTCATATTGAATTTCAAGGCTCAAAATTTCATTATATGGGTCCAAACTATGTCCCGTAGAAGTTTCTACAAACCGAAGATCCAATCCGTAGAATTCATATTGAATTTTAAGGCTCAGATGTTCATCCTAAGGGTCAAAACTACGGCCCGTGGATGGTTCTATTGGAATTGAACCTCAAAAATTGACTCTCTAAAATTTTTGCACGACTTGACAGTATGTGTAACATCTCGTAATTTGAAATAACTAGAAAAGAAGTGTAAAATCTGGAAATAGTCATTTTTTGGAAAGTGTAAGGATATCTGGAAAATTTTAAGCAAGTTAAAGTGAGTTTTTGGTCTACTTCAAACGACCATAACTCCTAGATCAGGATGAGTTAGGTGTAGTTCCAGATATGGTTGGAAAGCTCTTGGAACGATCTTCCCAAAGCCGCTGAGTTTGCACTATTTCGATATAGTATGAGTAAGTTCTACCTTTCGAAAGTTGGGTTGTTGGATTAGGAAATGTCCAATACGGATTTTTGAAGGGTAGTTTGGTCTTTTCCTTACTCGATTAATTAAATCCGTTTTAGTAAATTAAGTGGGTTCAAAACTGAGTTAGTTCAGTTTACGCTTTTGAGAAATAGAGTTAGGGCAATTGGAGAAAGAACGCAAGAGAAAGAAGAAGAGGAAAAGCAAGATACGCCAAGAATGATCGATTTTGTTTGTAGATTCGCCAAGGAATTGATCCTACCAGGTATGTGAGTCTCTCGTAGCGTTGGGTTCATTCACCCACGCGCCAAGCATGTTTAATTCAATGAGATTCGTCCTAGGAGAGTTGGAAAATTGATGTTCTTGACAAATATTCATGAATTCGAATGTTGTTAGCGAATTAGGACGAATTGAGAAGTTTATGAGATCCTTACATTGAGTTTAGGGCTGCTTTGAGTTAGTCTCTTGAGTATACATGCTGGGCATTGGGATTTAAAATGAACTTGAGGAAGATAATCGAATTTAGGTGGATTGAGGCTGAAAAACGAAGAAGGAAAAAGTTGAGTAAGGTTCATGAAACAAGTCCGCGTCGCGGACTTGTTCCCCCTGTGAACAAAAATCTGCTCCGCATCGCGGAGAGGATGCGGACTCCACTGTCTCAAAATTAATTTCGGGAGCATTTATTTAAGAGCATCTCTGCATCGTGGACTTGTTCCAAGACAGTGATGTCGTAACTTTTCTGAAGTTTAGCTATTCGAAGTCATTCCTAAACATCAAGAGACATTTCCTATCACAAATCATAATCCTTGAATCCATAATTCAATTCAAGGAAAGTTAAGAGTCAATTCAAGTGAAGTTAAGAGTCAAGTCAAGTGAAGTCATCAAAGTTTTCAAGTGTCTTTTACAAATATTTCAACCTTGTTTTAAGACTTAAGTTTCAAGTTAAGCAAAGAGTAAAGAGTTGAGTTCATTTATCAAAAAGCTATAAGGGAACTAAGTATTCCCAAAGAGTTTATAAATGTTTTCACATTTGAGCAAGAAAAGGGAACATCGATTCCAAGAGAGCTTTTAAGCTAAGTTTTGAGTAATTATCTCAAACCAAAGAAAGAAGTTGGCCAAGTATATTTTTGGGAGTAGTATTGAGCACCGATATGGGGATACGAGTTCATATTAACTCAAGTCTCCATAAACCATGTAGCCATCATAGGTTTTAATGGGTCATACTTTTTAGATGATCACAAAAGTTAAGCAAGTGGATCCACTAAGTTAATCGCTCTATATGACGGCAAAGTATAGGACAGTTTTGGCAGCGTGGGCAAGATGTTGTATCACCATTTAGGCTCATAGTGGTGGTTGTCAGTTAGAGAATCTCCCACAGAAACTATATTAAACATATTTTGGTATTACTGAATGCTATAATACCATAATATTTAGTTTGTCTCCTAAATAAAAAATGAGTATAAGTATTTAAGCAAAACGACAAATTAAATCCAAAACAGGAAGAGAAACAATAAACAAATGTCAAAAAAAGAACAAGTAAGTATTTATTAATTACTACGTTCTTCGGCGTGTAATCTATTTAGATGTTTCTTGCTAAATATAATTGATAAAAATTTTACTTTTCCTTTGTAACTCCACGGTTTGCTAACGTTGACATAGATTTGTTCAAGTTCGAAAAAAATATTTTTAAAATTGTTGATAAATAAGTTTTGAAATTTAAAATTGTGTTTGGATATACATTTTAATTGATTTTTTTGAAAAAAGTTTTGTGAGGGGAAGTGAAAAGTCCTTAATGAGATTTCTTTAGTTTTATTTAATTGTGGAATTTATATTTACATGATATAAAAATAATAATTTATTTTGCCATGCCAATATTTTTTTTTAATGATAAATTTGATTGAGTGATTTTATTGATAGAAAATGTCTTAAGTTTAGTGATTTTAATGATATAAAACAAAGTTCAATGACTTTGTTAGATAAATTCTCAAAGTTGAGTGATCGTTTGAGATATTAACTGGAACAACTACATATCATCCATAACATATTATGTTCACCTATGTTGCTCGGACTCTTCAAAAATATCGACGGATGCGTGTCGAATTTTTCAAAAATAGTGTATTTTTGAAGGATTCGACACGAGTGCGGCAACGTTTTTGGAGAGACCGAACAACTTGAATGTTCACTATATTAAAGAGTAGAATAACAAAAGTAAGCTCATATTTTTGGTGAAACTCAAAGACTTAAGTTAGTATTGACGAAGATCATAAGCATCTATATTGTAAAATTAATTTTCAACCTAAAATAAAAAAAAAAGACATATATGATAGGACCGTTACCATAAAATACGGGGCCTAATCGAAATACATATATTTGTCTCGTCATAGTGAATTGAACTAATTGTCACTTGTTAAAAGAGAATATGTATATATTTTTTTTTATAAAGAAATGTCCTTGAAAGATTGATACTTTTTTATATTTAGATATAATTAAATTTTAAACTTTCCATTTCATTTTTAGTAGGATTATTTTTAAACACATCTATATGATCATAAATTTTAAATAATAATAATTTAGTTTTACTTAAATTTCGTGTCCAATAAAAAACATGTTATCGAGAAAGTAGGTAGTACTTGTAGTGCAAGATTATAATGTTATTTTATGCAACTTTTTTTTAGAAATCAAGTTGGTACACATGAATTAAATAAGGAAACTACTTGATGAACAAGGCAGTCAAATCTTTCTTTTTCTTTTTCCTTTTCCTTTTCCTACTTCTTTTCAGATTTCCATGTTTTCTCTCTATAAATACCCAACAAAATCAAAAATATAATATCAACACACAAAATCACTCAAAAAAAAGTTTATATAGCAAAGTTTTTAATATTAATGGCAGGGCTTCAATATTACTTTTTTCCTACTGATTTCTACTATCCAAGGTCACCAAAGATGTCTACTGATAATGTTGCAGTGACGGGGACGGAGATGCATGGCGGGGTTCTTGAAAATCCGGCAAGTGCAGTCGCCGTGGACCGCCGTAACATGTTGTTACAAGACAAGATTCTTAAAGTTTCAACACCATTGTCAATGAAATTGGTTAGGTATCAACCAGTGTTAGTGTCAAAGAATGAAGAAACTAACTGGTGGAAGACAACAAATTACTAGAAGAGTTTTTTTGTCTGGAGTCATGTTCGATATCAGTATTAGAGCATAATTACTAGAGCTAGCTTTAATATAACCAATATTATTTATTTTTTCAATTTACATTATACATAATTATTGTGAATTCTTGTATTATAACTTGCTTGAATCAAGATTTGATTGACCATTTTATTATTTGTGACGATTTTAATAGAAAAAGGTTAATTTCTTTTGAGATTTCATATTCCTTGCAAGTTTGTGATGAATAATTTTGTCCCTAAAACAACGATGGATTATCATCAATAAAATAATTGACGAATTTCATATCTAATTCATTTATTTATTAAATAGAAGGGAAAATTGTGCATTATAGCAAATTATTAACTTAAAATAAATGTTATAGCTACAGTTTCATTTAATTTCAATTCACACCAAATTTCTTGTCATTCGCTTCTCTCCCCTAACTCTCACTCGCTACTCTCAGTTTTCTCCCTCGCCTCTCTCATTTTATACAAATAAAAATGTATAAATTGTGTTTATGTATGTATAAAGCGAGAGAAACTGTGTATACAAGTACAAATACATATTTCTCCATTCTATACACTTATAATTATACAAATAGAAGCCCAGTTCTCTTTTGTCTTTCTCTCTCTCTCTTTATACAAACACAAATTATACATTGTATTTGTATAATTTATGTTTGAATAAAGCGAGAGAGAGAGAGATTTGATATACAAATACAAATACTTTAACCCGATTCAATGGTATATTAACTCGATTCAATTGTATACAAATTCAAATTTTATGCAGATATACAAACACAACCATTGATACATATACATATAGTAGTTACATATATATAATTATCTAACCGATATACATATACAATTCACCTCTCTCAACTCTATGCCCTCTCTTGCTCGCCTCTCTCCTAATCTCGCTCGCCACTCTAGCCTAACACAAAGAACATATACATATACATGTTGAAGGAAGCTTGAAGACTGATGGAACATGTCAAAGGAACAAGTCCATTGAAGCAGGCTGACGAGTTAGAGTTAGAGTCATACTAGGACTAGACTACTAAATCCTAAGTTATGTACAACTAAGCTACTGTATATTGCAGGAGTCGACTAGGATAAGGTATTTGAGTTATAATACAATACTACTCATGTAAATAAATGTGCTGTAGTAGGTTTCCTAGTATAACTAGAATAGGACTCTTCTCTTATATAAGGAGCTTGTAACTCAATATTATAATCATCAATACAATCCTTGATTTCTCTAATCCTAGACGTGAGATTTCTACATGGTATCACAGCAATAAAGCTTTTCTGCTCTTTAACGTATTAAATCAAAATCAAAACAACCACAAAATCAAACCGCAATGGCCCCTTCTACCAACACTCTTTCGACCTCTTTACTTCATCATCTTATTTCGTCGTGCTCCATTAAACTTAAGCCAACGAATTATCTTATATGGAGGACACAAATGTCTCAGTTGATTCAAGTGATGAGATTAACCTACCTCATCACAGAACCACCTAAAGATACCTGTTCCATTAGAAAGACTACTGAGGAAACTGTAGCAGGCGAGAAGGGTGCAGAAGACAACAACATTGTTGATGACTGGGAGGAGA
>NW_006239187.1:574962-575356 GCF_000226075.1 Solanum tuberosum | reverse complement strand
GACTGTCATGCTAGGTAAGACACCATATCCTACTCTTAATCAATTTGTTAATACTCTTAGGGGTTTTGATTTGAGGGAGGATAAAGAAGAAGTGCCTCAACAAAATCATAACATGGCATTCCCTGCCCAAAGAGGCAGGGGAAGAGGAAACTACTCTCAAAGAAGAGGAAACAATAATTTCAATTCTAGAGGAAGAGGCTTTAAGCCTGCTGGACGAGGAACATGTTCTTATAACAACAGAAATGGACCAGGTCCTCAGAACAGTTCTTCAAGTGGAAGTCATGAGAGGAACAATAATGATGCGTGTCAAATATGTGGTAGGAATAACCATACTGCTCTTAAGTGTTTTTACAGGTGGGATTACTCTTACCAAGCCGCAGATGAGCTATCACAA
>NW_006239187.1:572831-574904 GCF_000226075.1 Solanum tuberosum | reverse complement strand
TACAAAACACTACTGATGACACCTTGTATGTGGACTCAGGAGAAAGTAGCCATATGACACATAACTCAGGTATCCTAACTGATCTTAAACACTACAATGGAATAGATAAAATCATTATTGAGAATGGATCAAAGTTAGATATAACACATGTTGGAAACATATCCGGATCAGGTCTAAAGTTAAAGAAGTTCTTGTAGTCCCTAAGATTAATAAAAATTTACTCTCAGTTAGTAAGCTTGCAAAGGATAATTGTTGCACTCTTGAATTTGATGAAACTAACTTTGTTGTAAAAGACAAGAAGACAAGGACACTGCTGGCCAAGGGAACTAAAAGGAATGGACTATATGTTTTGGAAGATAACAATCTCTATGGTTTGACTGCTGCACGTGATTGGAATACGTCGGATAACATGTGGCATACTAGATTAGGACACCCTAGTTTGAAGTCTTTAAAAGTTTTGAATAGTAATAGTTGCATCAATATTAGTAGTTGGAATAAAATGCCTACTGTTTGTTCCAGTTGTCAATTGGGAAAGAGTTGTAAAACTTCCATTTGGTTTGAGAAATAAAATTGAGAAATAACCTTTATTGAAAATACATTGTGATTTATGGGGACCTGCTCCTATCGAATCTTCCCAATATATGAAATATTATGTTGTTTTTGTTGATGATCACACGAGATATACATGGATTTATCCATTGAAAAAGAAATCTGAATTCTTTGAAGGTCTTTCTAAAATTCCAGAAAATGGTGGAAAAACAATTTTCTAAAGAAATTAAGATTTTTCAATGTGATGGAGGTGGTGAGTTTATCCAAACAGACTTCATTAAGCATTTGGAAGATTGTGGCATACGTGAGACATATTTCATGTCCTAACACACCTGAACAAAATGGAGTTGCAGAGAGAAAACATAGGCATATTATGGAGACTGACTTAACTCTACTACTTCATGCTAATTTACCTTTGTTTCTTTGGGTTGAGGCTTTCCTCACTGCAGTATTTCTCATCAATAAACTGCCCTCCTCAGTCCGAAAAATGATGACTCCATTTGTTAAGTTGTATGGGGAACAACCTGATTACAACAGCCTAAAGTGTTTGGGTGTATATGTTTTCCATATATCAAGGGTAGCAACAAATTCAGTCCAAAGACCTCCCCTTGTATGTTCATAGGGTACAACAGCTTACACAAAGGATATAGATGATATCATCCCCCTACAAGAAGGGTTTACATATCCAGACATGTTGTGTTTGATGAAAACACATTACCCTATGCGTCTCCAAAGCAATCTCAGACTAATGTTGATGTCTCAACTCATCTTGCTACTTTTTGTTGAATCTTTTTTTAAATTGCAGGCACATGATAAGTCTGATTCATGGGAAGTACAAGCTGCTAGTCCACACATTACTAGTGATAATGTTGCTACAACTCATATACTCATTGATGATGAGAGTACTATTGACCTCTCAGGCGCAGGATCAGATACTGAGGAACAGGTTGAAGATGATTATTCATACAGTAGTATTGAAACTCCAGCTGCAAATTTTAGATCTGCTAGTAGTAGTGAGGAACAAGTTGCACTTACAGGTCCAGCCAATGAGCATCATCAAACAACTACTTTAGTTGATGTACCAGTTGATCATTAATCTGGCAATGCTACACTCCAGTCAACTACTTTGGTTGATGTACCAGTTGAGGTACTTCCTGCACCACAAGGGCATCATATGATCACTAGGCACAAGGCGAAGGAACAACACTTGTGACTTGTTGCTCGCAGCAGCACAAAAATTTTGAGAGAACCAAGTACTACTAAGGAAGCACTAAGGTCACCTCATTGGCTTGCAGCAATGCAGGAAGAAATTGATGCTTTGCATACTAACAAGACATGGATTTTGGTGCCCAAATCTCCTGGTATAAATTTGGTTCGCTCAAAATGGGTGTTCAAGACAAAGTTAAAAGCTGATGGGATAGTAGATATATACAAGGCCAGACTTGTCGCAAGGGGATTCTCGCAGCTTGAAGGGATAGATTTTGAAGAAACATTTAGTCCTGTGGTTAAAGCCACAACTATTAG
>NW_006239187.1:570942-572566 GCF_000226075.1 Solanum tuberosum | reverse complement strand
TTTACTTTGCAAACTCACAAAGGCAAAATATTTCTCTTGTTATATGTGGATGATATTATTGTCACAAGAAGTAATCCATCTCATGTCTCAGCGTTGGTTCTCCAACTTGGGAAGGAGTTTGCTATGAAAGATCTTGGCCCTTTACAATTCTTTCTAGGAGTTGAGGTGAAGTATTTCAAAGGGGGAATTCACTTGAATCAAAGCAAGTATGCTGCTGAGTTGTTGGCCAAGACAGAGATGACTTTGTCCAAGGCGATAGCCACTCCTTTGGCTCAGAAGCATGGTTTGCATGAAGCTGTGGGAAGTCTTGTAGATGCCTCCTTGTACAAAATGATAGTAGGGAGCCTTCAGTATTTGACCCTCACAAGGCCTGATATCACTCATCCTGTGAAATTAGCAAGCCAGTTTATGCAAAGCCCAAACACTGAACATCTTCAAGGGGTAAAAAGGATTCTCAGGTACATCAAAAGTACTCTACACTTTGGACTCAGAATTATTTCACAGTCTCCATGTAGGTTGTATGGCTACTCAGATGCTGATTGGGGTGGTTGTACCACCACTAGAAGATCAACTACATGTTATAGCATCTACCTAGGTGTAAATTGTATCTCTTGGACCTCCAAGAAACAGACTACAGTAGCCCGATCGAGTGTTGAAGCTGAGTATAGACCACTAGCCTCCACTGCTGCAGAAATGACTTGGATTTTATATCTTCTTCATGACCCTAGAGTGTTCCTTCGATCTGTTCCTACGCTGTATTGTGATAACATGAGTGCCTTGTACATGATGGTTAATCCAGTTATGCATGCTCTAACCAAACATGTTGAAATGGACTATCATTGTGTTCATGAGAAAGTGGCTAGGGGACAACTTCTTACTCAGTTTGTGACGTCTAAGGATCAGCTAGCTGATATTCATACCAAAGCCTTAACAAAATAGGTTTTCTCTGGCTTTCGCAGCAAGCTAGGAGTTACAGTTCCTCCACTCACTAGCTTGTGGGGAAGTGTTGAAGGAAGCTTGAAGACTAATGGAACATGTCGAAGGAACAGGTCCATCGAAGCAGGCTGACGAGTTAGAGTTAGAGTAATACTATGACTAGACTACTAAATCCTAAGTTATGTACAACTAAGCTACTGTATATTGCAGGAGTCGACTAGGATAAGGTATTTAAGTTATAATATAATACTACTCATGTAAATAATTGTGTTGTAGTGTCACGCCCCGAGCCTACACCCTGGGTGGGACCGGCACCCGGAGATCATTTCTGGCCCCAAGCGAACCTTGGCCTGGCTTTCTTGACTCAGCGGAAACCTAACTCAACAAAATAACTCAATGCCATGCAAAGACATAAAATAACTTAGCTGATAAAGATCTGGCCAAAAAGGCAACTCGAGTCCCAAAATAGAATATTTACATATATACATAGATGAGAGACTCAAAAATAACTAACTGACTGACTTGTCTATGAAGACCTCTACAATACTGAGATGGATGTTGGGACAGACCCCGCAACATCCTAACAAAACAAAATAACAGAGTCCTCCGGAAACAAGGAGGCTCACCACTGACTTTGGAGTGCTCAACTGGATCAACGGCGTGCTGGATGTTGACCCGGGGTACCTGT
>NW_006239187.1:569769-569928 GCF_000226075.1 Solanum tuberosum | reverse complement strand
CGCCCCAAGGGGGAAAGTTCAGAACCCCTTTTGGGGCGCGCTGGCAGACGCGACGCGCCAATCCCTCTCCCAAAAAACTTGACTTTTCTCCCTTGTTTTGCCAACTCTAAACCACCCTAACTTCAAAGGTTTCAACCCCAAACACTAAGGATCATAAAA
>NW_006239187.1:538237-569269 GCF_000226075.1 Solanum tuberosum | reverse complement strand
ACCAACAGCCCAACTTCGAAAGGGCATAACTCACTCATACGAATTCGGAATTGAGCAAACTCAGTGGTGTTGGAAAGATCATTCTACGAGCTTTGAAACCACAACTGGAACTACACCTAACTCATCCTGAGCTAGAAGTTATGACTGCTCAAAGTTGGCCAAAAACTCACCTTTTTTCCATACTTGGACAAATTTCCAGATTTTTAAATCTTTCCAAAAATGACTATTTCCAATTCTAAGCCTCTTCATAATTATTTCAAATCGTCGGTTGTTACATGTAGTAGGTTTCCTACTTATTTATACAAATCACCGCGATTTATACAAAACATAATTTAGTTATGGAGCGCAAATAACAAAACTATAGCTATAGAGCACTAATTATCTTTGTTATTCCTATCTTATTATTTTAATACACATGAATCATGCATGTTACCTTTTTCCCTTGATGAAATAAATGTAATTAAAAACCATGATTAATAACACACACTACAATAAAAGATGAGAAAGTAGATCAAGCTTAATAATAATTTCATGAAAAGAATTGTTGTAGCACGTTATAACTAGCTATGGCCAATCTTGATTAAGCATGTTCACCTTTAGGTTAGAAAATAAATATATATCTTTTGTTTGTCAACATATATATTTTAAGCAAAAAATAGTTCACATAAAATTACGAACATTTATTTTTGAGTTCGTTGAGGAAGTTTCTATAGAAAAACATGGTACACAAGAACAGAAACTACGTGATGGACACGTATTTATTTAACTAATTAGAAACTCCTACTTTAATTTTACTAGAAATTGGTCATATATATTTAATATAATACAGCAATATAAATACAATTCGATTCGATTTTGAATCACATTACCATATCATACGTAATAAAATCAGTACAATTTGATTTGTCTCTTTTACGATTCGAAAGCTGATTACAATTCATCCTAATTGTCTTACTAATTGCAATTTGCATAAATGATTTCTCTCTCTCTCTAGTTATTTTTTAATGAATAATATTATGCCTTCAGATATATTTTACTTTTTAAAAATATTTAAAACAAGAAAAAGTTAAATACACGCAAAAAGACAACAAATTTAATGGAAAAGGAAATTCTTAACAAAACAAATCTATGCTCCATATTTATCGGTTTTATCTATTTCACTATATTTGTTACATTGTATTGAATTATAGCATGGTTTTCACTTTCAGCAATGGAGTGAATGATACATCTAGTCCAGGGGCTGAGCTACGTAAGGTGGTGTCAGGATGTTTAGTTGGACATTGTTCATCGAATAGATCAAAAAAATTTATATTGATATATATATTATTTTGGAGACCCCAAAATCAATGAAGACTCATAACGTAGTGGCAAGGAAGTGCACAATATTAAATCCGTATGACTATATTTAAAATCTGTAAGGTTTTAAAAACGCACAACTCTAATATGAATTCGGCAATAGAGTTGAAGTTGTGAAAAATCTAAAATTTGCCACCAAGCTATTAGAGTTGTGCATTTTTAAAACCTTACATATTTTACACCTTAGCAAATATTAGATTTTTTAAAAAGTAACCTAGGTAGGGGTGTACAAAATTGAATCGAAAATCGAATCAAATCGCAAATTGAGTCAAACTGGAAAAAAATTCGACTAATGGTTTGGTTTGACTTGATTTGGTATTGGAAAAAAAACTCGACTATATTTGGGTTGGTTTGGTTTTAACTAAAAAAAAGTCAAACCGAGACCAAACCAACCCGACATTATATATATAATTTATAAAATTTATTTTAAAAATAAAAGTATTTACTTTGATGTAATTTCTAAATATTACTTATACGTTTTCATAATTTTTATCTTTTAACATATTTTTTCAAGGTTTTTGAGACTTAAAATTTTGAATGGTCCAATAAAGGTTATAGTTCATAGATATTAGTAACTCTAATAAAGCTCAATTCGAAAATCAAATCAATACGATGACTAACAAAATAAATTAATTCAACACTAAGAATGAAAATAATGTTGAATATTTGTTCTTTAGTTTTACATTGGTTTCGACATTTTAAATACATTATCTAATTTAATGTAACTCTAATAAAGCTCAATTCGAAATCAAATCAATACGATGCTAACAAAATAAATTAATTCAACACTAAGAATGAAAATAATGTTGAATATTTGTTCTTTAGTTTTACATTGGTTTCGACATTTTAAATACATTATCTAATTTAATGTTTTCTTTAATATTTAATCATGTAACTAATACTTATTAGACTTATTTTAGCTGATTTGGTACTTTTAAATTATGATCATTTTCATTATGACTTTGCAATATTTATTTTATATGATGATTTCATTATTATTTTTTTATTAAATATTTTAGTGTCATCACTCATCTCATATTTTGTGTTATTTTCTTAAGAAACACCTTAGATAGTTGTATTTTGGTTGACCTAAAGAAATATTTGGAGCACAAGTTAATTATATGTTTGTATGCATACTTTACCGGAAAAATCCAAAAACCTAAAAAAATCCTAGGTTTATTAGTTTGGTTTGATTTAAAAATTTAAAAATTCGACACAATAGTTTGGTTTGGTTTGGTATTTGAAAAGCCCGAACCAACCCGAGGTTGAAAAACCCAAAAAAAAACCCGAATTTTATTAGTTTGATTTGGTTTATAAATTTAAATATTTTACACAAATAATTTGATTTGATATTTGAAAACCTCGGCCATATGCAACCCTAAACCTAGGGATTCGATATTTAATGTCATGCATATTCTTGTTAAGTAAAAACTTGTTTTGTGAAAAATTTAAAATTTGAAGTTGCAAATTTTATAAAAATAAATAAATATTCATTTTAAGTCAATTGAATCTCAAATCCTTAAGCCTACTTATTACTTGTCTGATTGCCATTGGTGCTACAAAACACAACTTCAACATTCATTTTATAAAAATATTGCAGAGAGTAAAATGTGCACAGCTCTATTGTATCAATCAATTGAGTCAGTCTTAGGATAAATATAATCGGATGAAAATAACACTTTACTTATGTTATTGTGTCTATCCTAGTCAACTCAAATACACTGGATAAATTTATATTTATCTTTTTTCTATCAATGTTTCAATTTATATTTAAAATTTACTATATTTATATGAAACCGACTTCTAAAGAAATTGAAAAAGAAAAGAAGAAGATTGAGAAATGGAAATCTATAGGCACTGATGCCATACTTTGGTGAAAACAAAAATGGAGAAGCATTTTATATCATACAAAATAGTTGAGGAAATGAGTGAGGATACATAGAATTGGAAAAAATCAAACATAGTCTTACCTATAATTTATCATATCCTCGTCCTAAATTTTATGCATATATTTATGTGTGTGAGGAAACTTAAATTTTCTGTCAGATACTAGCTATGACAGCCCAAGGAATTAAATTACTTCATGCATTCAATCCAAAATATTGTTGTAATCCTAGAATACAGATCATCGGATGAAAACATATTGTTGAGTTCAGAGATGAGTAAGCATTTCTAAAGTTTAAATGATTTCACTTCTTTATTTGTTTACATTCAGTTGAGTATATATTTATATCTATTGCAGTTCTTTCATTCCGTGATTTCGCTTCAGCTATATTACATACTCGTACATTCAATGTACAGATGTCATTCGACATGCATCTTTTTATGATACAAATACAGGTGTTCAGGATTATCAGCAGGCGCTTCGTTGAGATCACTTTACACTTTCCATTTGAGAGTTTTGGTGAGTCCTCCTTGCATTTCAGAGTGCCCCATTTTTTCATCTCAGTATTTACTTTGGGGCATCAAGGGTCTTGTCCTGACCCCCATGTTGAACTTAGAGGATAGCTATAGTCAAATTGTTTTCAGAAATTCTTTCTTGAAATTGTTTAACGAATATTATATTTTGCTTAAATGAGTATTTGAGACAATTAAGTTATATTTTTCTCTTTAAAGCTTTTAATATTGCTTGAGTCAAATCTTCTACTAAGTAGTCAGTTAAATCGAGGGTTCACTTGAGAGCAAGCAATGATTCTCGAGTGCCGGTCACGTCCAGGGTGTAGGCTCGGGGCATGACAATATTATTATTTGTGCCAACAATTTTGCAAACGCCAAATTGCGAGAGGACAATAGGCACACATGAGACCATTTAGAAGAAGAAACTATTAGGACCATGAAGTATCTAAACAACCCATTAGGTGGGTGAATAGGTCCAAAAATATACCCATGTTTACGTTTCAAGAACGTTGGGGACTCAATCTCAATTTTCGTTGATGATAGTCTCAAAATTAACTTGCCTTGATAACAAGTAATACAAGAAAATTCACCATTTAAAAGAATCTTTAGGTTCTTTAATGGAAGTCCATTTAAATTTTCTATAATTCGTCTCATTATTATACGCTTAAGATGTCCCAGACGATCTGAGTATGGGAGTTAGTAAACTTCTTATTTACTATAGAATGTGTCTCATCAATTGAACTAATTCTTATCCAATACAAGACAGAATATAAAGCAGAGAACTTTTCTATAACACATGTCTGCCCAGAGATATTTTTGGTGATACGACATTTACGACAAAGGCCGCGACCTTTTCCACACCTAGCATGGTGGACATACACCTCATTCACTTCAAAGAATGGATCTGCATTTTTAGCATTTATCAAAAGTTGTCATTCTTCATGAATGGAACACAATCATGTGAGCATATCAAATTATGATAGTTTTAGTATCTCATTTCATGTTCATGTGCATTATTCAATCACTTGTCTTCTTTTTTCGAGACATATTACACACTACTAGCACATTCACTTTCAGGAATAGAGCAATTTCAATGGAATAGGTTTCATGATCATTCTTACTTCTTCTTCTCTCCTTAATTTCTCTGGAATTCCTCTTCTTTACTCTCTAAGACTCCAAAGACGAAACCTAAAGTCGAGCAGATATGTAAATTTTTCACTCTTCTTTAGAATTTCAATAATAATAAACCTTACATTTCACTAAAGTTTAGAATTAGGTTTTTAACTCTCTGTTATATTCTTCTTGAAACCTTCCGTCTTCAAATCTTCAGATATGTTCTTCTTCAAATTTTGCAACAATTTTTTTCCATGAAAAATATGAAGGTTTATGTTGTCCTCACATATCTGCGATTTTTTCTTATAGTTAATGAATTGAATTAGCAATGGTTGTACATCTTCTTATTTTTTTTTTTTTTATCAACAGTCTACCTATTCATTAATTTATCAACAGTCTGCCTATTCATTAACAATAATAAAGTTCACTCGAATTGCTAATTCTCAACCACATAGTGTTAATCAATAAAGACCAGTATTTTCTTTGCTCTCCTCGTCTATGCAATCATGAATGCTAATCTCATTATAATTGACACTATTGTATATACTTTGTATAAATGTTGCCATTTCTGATGATGAATACTTCTACATGAGACAAAAATAATGTACTATTTACAAGAAATGAAACTTGCAATTAGTCTTTGCAAGTAAGGTTATGTATCTGATGAAAACTTGAACACAAGGTTCAACTCTTCTATTTTACATACATATTCATGTGATGCCTTTGGAATCTTCCTTTATCCAATCCATACATAAATGGACGATCAAGGATAAGTTATAATTTAACTCAACTGCAAAAAATACATTTAACCTTTCTCCATTTAATTTCAGAAAATTCGTGCTTTCATCTCTTTCTTCGAACAACGGATAAATGTCGACTCTTTCAGTAAGGCTAGACAACTCATTGAATCATTTTATGCATTGTAGTATCTTGATAGTTTTCCTTAAGTTTAGTTTGAGGTCTTTTCATGTCTACCTGTGTGCATCTTATATTTATTTTGGATGCACAATAAATACACACATAGCTTCACCTATATTACCTGTAAGTTGTCGATATCAAATAAACATTTTGTTTTAGTCTAGAATTCTATATTGGCCATCTCTTGGGTGATAGTCGCACTTCCAAATTATGAGAATTTTTTTGTTGAATGTTGTTAGCAGATGCTCTTATTTAATGTCTAACTACATGTTGTCTGCATAGTTGCATCTTAAAGCATGTTTCATAAATTTTGTTTGTCAAAGTATGTTTGGATACTCACCTTGTACTGTCTCCATTCCCACCAGGCCCCGTTGTGAAGCCATTGTATCTTCAATATCCTAATTTATAGGAAGACTATGTCTTTTGAAGAGGGCTATGAGGATTTATGATCAAGTTACAACAGTTGTTCCAGCGAGTAAGAAATTGAGTATGTACGAGATCTAAATAGCTTGTGCAGCTGAGATATTTGGTGTTCCAAGAACTTGAGAAGAACCTAGGAGAGATTGATCATGCCCGTGCACTATATAAGCACTCATCTCAATTCGCATACCCTAGATCTAACCCTGATTTCTGGAACAAGTGGCATGAGTTTGAGGTGAAACATGCTAACAAAGATATCTTTCGCAAGATGCTCCATGTGAAGAGGAGTGTATCTGTAAGCTACATCCAGGTTAAAAAAATAGACATCCTATTTTTCAACTTTTTCTATGTCCCACACCTGTAGGATTGTTTTTTTTGAAAAAGTTATTGTAATAATAGCCATTTACAAATATGTTTCTTAATTACATCAAATTCTTTTACTGCTTGTTTTTTAATAAAAAAGGCTGCCAATTTATCATCAACTATAGTACAAGGGCCTATCCGTTAAATTTTCTCTTGCAAAATGTATGTGCAATAGAGGAAACAAATGTATCTTTTTACTTCATAACTCTCTAATATCCATGTTCGCAATCTGCTCATTTGGATCTTTGAAGGCACTTCAAAACTCCTCTTCAAAAGATTTGGTTTGTGGAATAGCAAACATTGGCTACTGCGATGGAGGGTATATCTTCAGCTCATTTGTATTGATCAATCAAGATGTATTTGAAGATTCAAATAATCTATATTTTTTTCAGGTATTATATTTATATAGAAGACTTTTTGTTAGGTTTTTATTTGTCACGTCACAAATCAAGCCTTCCTAATGTTGTTCATACATCAATGTGAAGATTGTTGTGCGAGATGAATTTAGATGAGAGTGTAACTTACGACCATGGTCCCAACAACCTCGGAGTTGTTTGTCTCAAGCTCCATGATTTTCAAAATCATTTTCATATTACTGATTACAGTTTATAGTGCAACAATTTGGAAGGAGCTATCACAAGTGTTGGGCCCATGGTCATCTTTTATCTCAATTTTGTCCTAATCACCTTCGGGTTCTCTTCATATTTTCTAATTTCATAGCTTAAATTCGTGTCACTTTTCTCATCACCCAACTTATACTTTTTGTTGTCTTTTGAATTTAAATGTGTAGGATGTCAATTAATTTTTCTGTAAGAATTCCACAGAAATTGAAGAAGCCACTATTGTCCAGATAGCTAAACTACAATAGTATTTCTGTTTACACTTGACTTTCTTTATGAAACTATCATCGTTGTATATTTTTTTTGGCTTCTAATCCATCTCACATGGTTACCTCTCTCATATATCAATCAATATTTACTAAGAAGTACCTTCTTTTGTAAAAAAAAAAAAATTCTTTTGAATGTATCTATGGTAGGTTCTTTTATTTTTGTGAAAATGGTAATGGTATATTCTTCCGCATTAAGGAGATGCCGGTGACCTGCAAACAGAGTGGAACAAAAGAAGAGGAAAAAAAAAAGAGAAAAAAATATACTTACAAGTGTCCTAATAATTCTACAAACTATTCTGTATCCTCTAAACCTTTCTCTTTACACCAAAAATAAAAGGATGCAATACAATCTCATCTAACCTTCTGAATGGAATTGGACCTATCTTCAAAATTTCTACTAGTTCTTTCTTTCCATACTGTCCACCAAATGCAATGTGGAATTATCCTCCACCATGCCTTTTGACTCTTGCTCCCCCTCTTCTTATCGAACAACTCAACAAATCTGCGGTATGCTCGGGCATGGTCCAGTTTGTTTTTGTAAGACTAAGGAAGATGGCCCAAATTTGTGTTGTAAAGTTGCAATGCAAGAATAGATGTTGGTTGGTCTCTGCTGCGTTCCCGCATAATGAACACCAAGATACTATAATCTTTCTTTTTCTCCTCAGCACTTCATGTGTCAGGCAAGCCCTTCTAGCAACCAACCATGAAAGCATTTTATCTTAGTTGGTGCTAAGGTTCTCCATACCTTTCTCCACAAACTCTGCTTAGAGTTGCGTTGCTGTGGACTTTCCATTTTGTATGCTCTGCTAACCGTGAAAGCCCCATCTTTACTATGTTTCCATCTCAAAGAATCAGGAGCATTGGTGATCCCAGGGAATTTTTCTAATAGCTCTTTAATTAATAATACTTTATTCATGTATTTTTCATAGAGTTTATCCATAATTTTTTTTTATTGATATTGACTTATGAAATAATTCTTTTATATTGATATTGACTTATCAAATATATTTTTCATGTTGATATTGACTTCTCAAATATATTTTTCTTTGATTCTTATGTGTTAGAAAACAAAGGAGAATCTTGTGTTGGCCTTGGGATCAGACAACTCAAATATGCATGCAAGATATTGGCTTTCAAACTTCATCTCAAGTACTATGTTCCTGGGGCATACAAAACTAGGTAAGTTTTAGTCTATTTTATGAAGATTTAGCATCTGCAAATGCGGACACTTACCATCATTCATATGCTATTATAATAAGTTTCAAGTCTTTCCTTTTTATATTGTTGAAATTATCATGTGTATGGTTGAGGTTTTTAAAAGTTTCATATCTGAATAAACCATTTTCTAGCTATTAAAAGTAATTGATTTTCAGTTTGTTTGATCACTACTTACATGATATGTATGTATCTAATTACTTCTTGATTCCTGATGAGGGAGTTAATTATCTCCACACTTTTTCATGGAGTAACTAAACAGAAATTAAGCAATACTTTCAGCACTTCTTCATGAATTACATTGTTAAAACTTATACATCTACTATTCCTTCCTTTTTTTAGTGACAGAGGGGCTGCTTTGTTGGTGGAAGTTGCCGCAATGAAGCTCAATTTGAATTAGGTTGTCATTTAACAGTTGAAGTGTGATTTTCTTTAAGTAATTTTCTTAAGAAGAATGGCTATCCTATACCACCTAATATTCATGCTTTAATTTGATCTTTCTTTTTCGCAGTTCTGTAGCATTTCTAGCAGTTGAGATTGGATTCTAACAGTAGAGATTGAGCTAGGTAAGTGATCATAAATCCCCATGTGTATGATATTTTTTTCATTAGTGTTTCGTTTTTTAATTTTTTGTTGCTTCTTACTTCTGCGTAGTCTTATGTAGTTTTGGAGAACCATGATTAAAATTATGATTTATATTTTCTCTTGCATTTGTTTTTTTTTTTATATCTGTTGCTTGATTGGCTATTGAATGGATTACTATTATGTATGCTTTTGGCTAATATGCCTTCTTTTCATTGTAGTTGTGGTCAATTTTAGAGGTAAAAGAGAAACAAGGAGGGACTTTATTTTGTACTCTGTCCGTTTATTATTTAACTCTGAAAACCAATTCAATGGTATTGAAAAAGAAGTGCTACAAAACCCTCTGTCTCAGTAGTTTAATTGTACCAGTTAGCATTATAAATCTTGAATAGAGGTATTTGTTACTATCGATAGCTTCGTGATCAGCTGGTATTTTCTTCTTGAGTAGATCTATTTAGTTTATATAGTTGTATCGTTTGAATTTTAAAGATTCCCATCTTTGTATTTGTGTTTTCAATTCAATTACCACTACATTTTTTATGTTCATGGCTTCACCTAGCTTGAGAAGAAGTCTTCATAGTTTCTGTTGGATATCCCTACATGGTTTGTGGCCATGAATAATCCCACAGAGCTGAAGGTTATTAATATATTTTCTGCTCAACCGTTTTCTAAAAATATCATCAAAATTTTGATGTTCATAGGACACTCAGTAATTAATAAATAGTGTCTTAAACATTTTATGATTACAGCTCTGTAGATTGGATCAAAACATGGAGAGCGAAGAGAGGAAGGAACCCTCTTTGAAGTCCTATGTATTGTTCTTCTCTTGGAGTGTCGTTCTTCGCGGATAAAATTATCTTGGGGTTATAATTCTAGGACTAATTTATGCCTGCTCCCAGGTGAGATAAAATAACACTTGTAAGTTTTAGTATAAATTTATCCTGAAATGAGTTGCACCCTCAACCAAACAAAGTATAAATTTAATTCTAAACTTAATCCTAGGATATGCGACCTTATTTCATGAATCAAACGAC
Source organism: Solanum tuberosum (assembly GCF_000226075.1). Classification (NCBI taxonomy): domain Eukaryota; kingdom Viridiplantae; phylum Streptophyta; class Magnoliopsida; order Solanales; family Solanaceae; genus Solanum; species Solanum tuberosum. Next base: position 558,982 of record NW_006239187.1, on the reverse strand, counting down.
CCCTTTGTATTTGAAAGTGGAAAGAGAATTGTTCAGTAGAATATGGTGCATTACAGATGTTGCATACTTTCTAAATTCTTAGAACTAAGTTGTTGCTAGACGATGTTGTTGGTTCCGTTTTGTTTTGCGATTGTTGCAATATGTATTGACCACATATTGAACTTATTGTAATTTACTTATCAAAATATCGTATTTATGGTAACATGTAAATGCATATAGTTGATCGGGTAAATTTATGTGATGACATTGACATCCTAAATTTTTTAGCAGCGGCTATGTGTAGAGTGTATTATATACACATTTCTTTTGCGCTGATTTTACATTTTCATGAGTGAATGTTTTACTGGTTTGCAGACCCAAATGATGCTGTGTTTTTCTCAAATACCAAGCTTGGGAGGGAATTTGACAATGAAAGAAATCGAGAATGATATTTATACTGCTTTATTGTAACTTGGATGTTTTATTAAAACATACATGAAACTTCGTTTTGCTATTTTATTATTATGATTTAAGTTCATGCTGATTTAAAAATATGTCTCTATCTCTTGCTTTAGCGTACATTGATGTGCTATATTATCTTGGTTGTCTCTAATTTAATCAGGAGAACACAAATGATTAAAAAAAATTGTGAGGTTGCAAACAAGATCAATCTAAAGTGTACTGCATTCCAAGTTGTTGGGTCCGTGCTAAGCAAACAAGATCAATCTAAGGTGTACTGCCTTTCAATCACACTGCAGTTCAACTTTAGAATCCAATATGGTCAGTTTTGATGAACAACTTAATCTTACTTTCAAGTCAAATGCCTAATGGTAACAAATACTCTATTATTAAGTGTCTTGTAGTATTTAATTACGAGAGAATCTGTATTATTTTGTGTTCTAGCAAAGTGTTTAGTCCCTTCTCTTCCAAAGTAGGTCCTTTCATGAGTTTATAAAAGTGCTATGTTTATACAAAAACAAGCTGTGAAAACCCAATTGGAAAATGGAACCCCAAAAAGGTTAGTTGGCTTTCCTCAAATCCCCAGATGAAGCGCCTTCACTACATCCAATTCCAATAGACCAGCTAAAATCATCATTGCACCCAAGTTCGGAGTGAATTCACTTAGCTCTCATTGACATTATAGCATTGTGTTATAGTCCTTGAGGTGAGGTAGTGCTTACACTCTATCATCTTCAAACCACATTTATGAAATTATATATATATATATATATATATTAGATATGTTATTGATGTTCCGTATATTACTCAAAATTAGTGAAACATGATTGGAGTGAATATTTAACCTATAAATATTGTTTTCATGTGCTAAGGTACCAATCAACCTCATATAATCCATCAGTTTGTACAAAGAATTGTCAAGTAAATATTTTCAACTAGGTTGTAGATATACACCTTAAAACACTTGTGACTTGTGCCAAATAGAAAAGATGTCTTAAAATTCAACATGTTGGGCCCGTGTTAGCACGGGCAATACTTATCTAGTATATCATCAATATAGCGCATTGATACTTAAATCTAATGTCTTATCCATATAAAAGCATCTAGGGCCATAAATTGATGGGACTTGAATTCAATATCTTTTATCACGGTGCATCAAGACTTAAACATGATATTTTACCCTCTTGGTGTGATTTGACATGAATGCATCGTCTTATCCTTTTGATGCAATATGATTTTAATCTATTGTCTTATTCTTAACCAATTATATAATAGGTCAACATATAGTGAGGTTCATTCTTGAACCTTATCTTTAAAATAAAAATAAATAAAATCATTCTTGAACCTTCTAGGAGATAGAGCCAAACAACCCTTATCACTGAGATAATATTAACAAAACAAGCATACTAAAATAATATTGAAATTGTCCATAATTTAATCAGAAACTTTGAATACAACAATATAATATTGTATTTACAACTTAACAATAATAAAATATTACATAACTATAAATAAGTATTTGTGAATTTTGATCAATGACCACAAAATTCTCAAGACCACATTAAATATTTCAAAGTAACCAAAAATTTCTTATTTCTAAAGATTTAAAAATGAGCCTATAAACATATGAAAAAAATTGACACTTTATTGGAAGCCGTGATTATTTGGTAGCAAAGCTCTAGAAAATTTTGTATAATCAATTTAAGCTTTTCATAGTTGTTAAAGTCGACAACAATACTAATACATAAAACCAATGGAAAAGAACAATACTTGAAACATATTTCCAGGAATGTTAAATAGGGGATCAAAAATATGGGGCGGCATTACATTATTGCCCAATTACTCAATTAATTAGAGCATCGTGTGAATTTCAACTTCAATCAAAAATCAAACTCATGTTATGAAACTATATAAAATAAGAATAAGAATAAAGTAGGGAGAAGAGAGAACACTTACGTATTATTTTTTATTATTACTATTAATAGCATTCTTGATCTTGTATTAGATTACTTAACTAAAGGTTGTTGTTGGACATTCTCCCCAACCAGAGCAATAACAACGGTTTATGCGATTAAAAGAGGAGGAAAAATTATCGTAATGCCAAAACTGCAGCTAATTGATTACATGTTTGAGCATTATCGAATGTCTAATGTGGAGTCCAAGTTAGAGAAGAACGAGTGCTTCGAATTATCCCGTATTATCCCGTAGAATGACTTTCAAATTTGTTGAGGAACATTGGCTTAGTTGAATTAGAATATCACTACATCATGCAAAGAAGTAAATGCAAACCTGCAAATATGTCGTACATTGTTATTGTTTAATCTCAAAAAAAGAATTGTATTTATGGTCTATCTTTTAGTTGTTGTTTCTTACTGTTAGTTCTTAAGATTTTATTGAAAAAACTAGATATAGGACCCCGTGCCAGCACGGGGCCCAATATATATATTTTTTTAATTTTAATTTAAGTCATATTAAGGAATTTGAGAAGTTATTGAAATTTTTATATGATTTTAAAAATATTTTAAATTGTTAGCTATTGTGATTTGTAGTACTTTTTTTAACATAATTTTGAAAATAATATTTATTACTCTGTTTGTTGTAATTTATGTGGCACACGCAGAATTTCAAATATTAACCATTTTTTATATGTCTCTTTAATATATTAAGTTGTTAATTATTGTATTTTATAGTACATTTTGAACCTAATTTTTTAATAATATATGTTATTTGCCATGTCCCAATTTATGTGGCATTAATTGATAGATTTGTTGGAGTCGAGAGATTTATTTTGTTAATTATTGTAATTTATAGTTTATTTTTCGTCAATTTCAAACAATATATGTTTATCATATAATCCATTTTATGTGGTACCAATAGAATTTAGAGAGTCAATTAAATTTTTTATATAAGTTTTAAATAATTAAGCTGTTAATTACTGTAATGTATAGTATTACTTATATTATTTTTAAATATATTTAAATATTATATGTTAGGTTTTTTATCCTAATTTATATGGCATTGATAGAATTGAAAGTGTCAAATAATTGTTAATTATTGTAATAGATAATATGGAGTATTTAAGTCATTTATAGTATAGTAATTAATATATAATATGTAGTATTTAAGTGTTATATTATGGAATTTGAGAAGTTATTGAAATTTTTATATGATTTTAAAAATATTTTAAATTGTTAGCTATTGTGATTTGTAGTACTTTTTTTTAACATAATTTTGAAAATAATATTTATTACTCTATTTGTTCTAATTTATGTGGCACATGCAGAATTTTAAATATTAACCCTTTTTTATGTCTCTTTAATATATTAAGTTGTTAATTATTGTATTTTATAGTACATTTTGAACCTAATTTTTTAATAATATATGTTATTTGCCATGTCCCAATTTATGTGGCATTAATTGATAGATTTGTTGGAGTCGAGAGATTTATTTTGTTAATTATTGTAATTTATAGTTTCTTTTTCGTCAATTTCAAACAATATATGTTTATCATATAATCCATTTTATGTGGTACCAATAGAATTTAGAGAGTCAATTAAATTTTGTATATAAGTTTTAAATAATGAAGCTGTTAATTATTGTAATGTATAGTATTACTTATATTATTTTTAAATATATTTAAATATTATATGTTAGGTTTTTTATCCTAATTTATATGGCATTGATAGAATTTAAAGTATCAAATAATTGTTTAGTTTGATAAATATATTGGATATTAGTAGTGATTTATAGTATAGTAATTAATAATATATAATATGTAGTATTTAAGTGTTATATTATGGAATTTGAGAAGTTATTGAAATTTTTATATGATTTTAAAAATATTTTAAATTCATAACTATATATTTCAATGTACAAGATTTTGATAAAATAAAATCTTTAAAGTTAAATTATAATGTTTTTGAAATTTAAATTATTAAAACATATATAATGATTTTATAGGAAAAAATAATATCATATAAAATTAAATGAAAAGGATAATAAATTCAACTTTTACCATGATAAGGTTGAAAAATATTATTTAAGGGGAAGGAGGTGGGGCCCACTTGTATATTTTATATAGTAAATATTGGACATTTGTAATGATTTAATTGGAACAATGGTAGTAAATCCTAGACTCTTCTAATATATAGTAAAATATGATGTAACTAAATGTAAAAAATTTGGTGAGTTTTGACTTGTGTAGTATTCTTTGGCTTTGTATCAAAGCTTATTTTACCACTACTCTGAACTTCTTCTTAAAGATGTAAATGTATTTCAATTTCAATATTTTAACATGGGAAAAGGGTCAAAAATACCCCTCAACTTCGTTTTATTGTTTGACTATGCCCCTACCGTTAAAGTGAAGTTAATTTTACCCCTATTGTTACTAATTTCACCATATATGCCCCTCATTTGACGGAAAGCCCCAAATCAACTCAAATTGTTCAATTTTAATTAAAATGACCCGATTTTCTCTTTTCAATCCAAACCCGACCCACTAAGTCCCAACCCGACCCACTAAACCTAATGAATTAAGGAAATACCAAATTAAAACCCAAACCCATCTTTCTAATATTCTTCATCTCCTTCATTTTCCTCATATCTAATCCAAACCTGATTTTCTCTTTTTGTTTCTTTATCTGTAAATAAATCCATTCCCCGACTCCTCTGAATACATTTAACTCATTTCTTTTACCCATTCTCAAAAGAACACTTTAAAGAAACCATTTCTTAGCTTCCAACCTCAATACTACTGCTTCTTCTTTCAGTTCCTCTTTTATTTCATTTTATTATTTTGATTAGAATTTTTGGGATTGGTTTGATTCTTGATTTCTTCAATCAAACATCTCAGAAATCAGTAGCTCAAATCAATTTCCATGGAAGCTATGCAATTACTCAACGATTCAGGATTATCTCTGCCAATTTCAGGAGGAATTACCCTCCACGGCGGAAAATTGTATCAAATGGAAAATCACAGAGGTTAAGTGACCATATTTTCGAAAGTATTGGAAAACAAAGGGAAATCGGGAAAAATATGTGGGAATCCGTCTTGATTTCACACACTGCTTCTGTCAAGTTCAAATTTCAAATTCCAAAACCCAGAAATTGTATAACAATAAGGTCATGGATGAAGAAGTGCAGCTCAATTCGATGTGCCGGAAAAGCCAATCGATGGTCCCTTAATGGCATGAATGCCCTTGTCACTGGTGGGCGGTGGCACTAGAGGCATTGGGTCCGTAATGCTCCCCTTCTTTACACTTTTCCGACCGTCGGCGGTAAGTGGAACTCGACGAGATCACCGTTGATAATCCATGTGCCTGTGCGCTTGATATATGATATTAGTTAATGGATTTGGTTGTTGTATTTATGAATATTGATTCAGTGATAATGAAAATGTTTTCCTTTCTTGCATAAAAAAAAAGGGGTTTGAAATCTTGTGAATTTACTTCGTTATTTTGGGAGGGGAAATCGGGAAAGTGGTGCTCAGGAGGAGAAGACATGAACTAGGGATTTAATTGGTATGAGTTTCTTTAGTATAGCGGGTCGGGTTTGGGTTAAAATAGATAATTGGGTAATTTCAATTGAAATCAGGTTAATTTGAGTTGATTTGGGGCTTTCCGTCAAATGAGGGGCATATATGGTGAAATTAGTAACTGTAGGGGCAAAATTAACTTCACTTTAACGGTAGGGGCATAGTCAACCAATAAAACGAAGTTGAGGGGTATTTTTGACCCTTTTCCCTTTTAACATCTAATGCCAGAGATTTTTCTTCTCAAACATAAGTTGTGTCTTGTATTTAATTCAAGATATTAAAATTTAAATTTGATTATTTTATCAACATTTTTCTTACAACTCAAGTGGGATCGAATCGGATTTATTACAAACAACAATTTAAAATATTAAATAAAGATAAAAATATCACTTTTAATATATTAAAATGGCAGAATGGCCTGAGAGGCCCTTGTACTACTTGACTCGATTTGTAAGTTGGATCCTTGTACTTACGACTTTGCCAACTAAACTCATTCAAATACAATATTTTAGACCCCTTTCTCATCTAATGGGTGTGCGTGTAGTACACTCATTTTACACATGAAATACCACGTCATTTTTTAATGACACATCATTATTATTATTATTTTAATGACACATCAGAAATTAAATATTAAAAAATAAATAATATTTAAAAAAATGCAATTTTCTCTCACTGTACCATTTCACTCCCTTCCCACTTCATCTTCTTTGTTCCCACCTTCTACCATTTTCATCCCAAAAAAATCACCATTTTCATTTTTCTTCATAGTTCACACTCAAAAATTTCTTCAACCACAAAATGTGATAAACTATAATTAGTTCTTGCACATGCTTTATGATTCTATTTATTTTGATTTGATAAAAAGAGATATTAAGAAAACTTTAAATTGAAAAAAATATATTTATATGTAAATTCAAGTAGTAGATCTTAAAGAATTAAGTTTATAAAAATGATGAATGGTATATTTTCTTGCAAAAACACTTTTTTCATTTTTTTATTTGATGATTTTATTGTGACAATGTGTACGTCAAAGAAGAAGAAGAGAAAAAGGCTGGGGTGGGGATGAAGAAGAAGATAGAAGGGGTGGGGGTGGGGCGAGGTGGGCTGGAGTGAAGAAGAATGAGGTTTTTAGTATTATTTTTTTAAAAAAAATTATTATTATTGTTTTGTCTTATAATTTTGATAGTTTTAAATTAAAAATAATATTGTATTCACTTGCTTCAAAATGTGTGGTTCACATATTTGTCCAACTAAGTGATTTCAATGCCACATAAGCTCGGTTAATGGTCAGAGGGGTTTAAAAAAATAGAGTTTCATTGAGTTTAAGGGTTCATTTGGCAAAGCGATGAGTAGAAGGGTTCAACTGATAAACGAAGCCAAGTACAGGAGCCTCCCAGGTCATTCCGCCTATTAAAATTGATATTCTATGCAAAAATTTATTTTCAATCTAATTTTTTTATTATACTTACCTTAATTTCAAGAATAATAAAAGAAAATAAATAAAAAATATGATTTCTAAAGCGAATCAAAGGTAATTATTTTATCACTTTATAAATAGTATAATTAAGGAAACTGTGGTAAGTCTGTCTTTATTTAATGTCTATTATTCATGTATTATCATTATTAATATTATTCTAATTACATCTCGTATATGTGATAACTTACCCTATCACTATGGTATAAATAGTGGGATAAATAATTTTGAGACTAACTAATACCTCCAACCAAACACATGATATAATAATCCTACATTTTATTTCGGAACGTACTATTATACCTTATACCTCACACTAAACAACTCTTAAGCGTAGCTTTTCAAAAAGTGTTTTGTTATTGGGTGAGGGGGATAACTTGTTTTTAGCTTCCGAAAAACAACTTATATTACTTAATAGAAAACCTTATTTTCACTTTGTCAAACACCTTGCTATTCTAAAAAATAAGCACTTTTTAAAAAAAAAAAAAATAATCACTTTTGACTTTCCAAAAACTTATCAGAGGTAAATATTTATAAGATTTTCTATACGATTATCGCTCTCTTTGTCCCATTTTATATGGTATCATTTGAATTTCAAAAGTTAAACAATTTCAATTTGATAGTGAATGTGGGCATGAAATCTTCAATTTTTTCTGAAAGAAAATTAATACATTTAAAAACTACGTAAAAAGGTAGTATATGTCATAATAATTGATAATTCAAATTTATTTTCTCATTATCTAAATATCTTTAATAAAAATACAACAATTCATCGTAACTAAACTTTTTCTTTTTTCCCTCGAAAATATTTTGTACTATTACGGTATTCGGAAGCTGAAAAAAATGGTATGTGTTTTGTAGTAAGCAAAGAGATTATCTTCTACACCATTGTTGTAAGTTTTCTCTCTAGGTAGCAAAGAAAATAGTCATAATAGTGTTCTACAGTACGAATTCATATGTGTCTATGAAAATTACATTTGTATATTGACTTCAATTCTATTATACCCAAAAAATTAAATTGTTTCCTTCATTTAATTCAAGTTATAAAAATTTAGATTTGATTATTTTATCAATATTGCTTCTACAGCTCAAGTGGAATCAGATTGTACTTTATCACAAATAACTATTTAAAATATTAAATAACGATAAAAATATCACTTTTAATATATTAAAATTTATATTCAATGCAAAATTTTATTTACTATACTTATCTTAATTTAAAAAATACTAAAAGAAAACAAAGAAAAATACAACATCTCAAATAAATCAGATAATTACTCAAATATAATAGTGTAATTATTTTATCACTTGATAAATAGGGTAATTAAGGAGACCATAGCAAGTCTTCCTTTTATTAATACTATTATTTATGTGTTATCATTATTAGGGTGGGATATAACGTCCTCCTTCACACTCAAGATCAAGGAAATTATTGTAAGTCACAATTTTATTAACCACTATTATTGTATTGTTTTTATTATTAGTATACTTAATTTTATATTAGATTACGTAAGGTTGTGGTTGTACATTTGCTTCAGACGAAGCAATAACGGCAATTTATGCTATTAAAAGAGGAGGAAAAGTTATTCTAATGTCAAAATAGCAGCTAATTGATTGCATGTTAGAGCATTATCAAATGTCTAATGTGGAGTCTAAGTTAGAGAAGAACGAGTGCTTCAAATTATTCCATAGTATGACTTTCAAATTTGCTGAGTAATATGGTATAGTTGAAGGAGGAGAATATCACTATATCATGCAAAGAAGTAAATGCATGTCACGCCCTGAGCCTACACCCTGGGCCGGACTGGCACTCGAGAACCATTGCTAGCCCCAAGCGAACCCTTGGCCTGGCTTACTTACTCAACGGAAGACTTAAAACATTAAGAAAAGAACTCAAATGCAAGATAACTCAATTGTCTCAAACTAAACTCATAATGTTTTAGAAATAAACATTTAACTTAGCCAAAGTGGCAACTCAAAACTGAACATATGTCAATAACAAGATAAAGACAATGAACTAACTAACTGTCTATCTATGAAGCCTCTAATAACTGAGATAGAGGTCGGGACAAGACACACGACATCCTAATAAACTAAATACTGAAAAGCAATAAAAGGGATACTCTGGAAAGCGAGGAGGCTCACCACAAGACTCTGAGTGCTGATCCTGATTACCTGCGTTTGCATCATAATAAGATGCAGGCCAACTGGCATCAATACATTGAATGTACGAGTATGCAAGTTGGAATGCTAAACATAACTTAAGCTTGAAAAGAATCTGAAAGAAACACTTACCTTGGCTTTACTCAACTCCTGAATAACTCAACTTAAAATGCAGTGTAAAACAACAATGATAGTGCAATTTATACAAAGCATTTCAACAGTAGAAAACAACTTAGTTCGTTAAAGAAAATGCAATAACAAACTCAACTTTACTCATATAATAAAGTAATATAGTTTCTATGGGAAATTCCTCAAACCGAACAACCACCACTATGAGCCTAAGTGGTGATACAACGTCTTGCCCACGCTGCCAGAACTGTCCTATACTTTGCCGTCATATAGAACCACTTAACTTAGTGGATCCACTAGCTTATGCTAAAAGCATCTTAAGGAGTCATCTAAAAAGTATGATCATTTACTACCCATGATGGCTACATGGTTTATGGAGACTTGAGTTAATATGAACTCGCATCCTCTCCCAAAATGTATTTAATACTCTTTGCTTAACTTGAAACTTAAGTCTTAAAACAAAGTGAAAACGCTTGTGAAAGACTTTAGAAAAACTTCATAAACTTCTCTTGACTTGCTTCTTAACTTCTAAACTTTGACTCTTAACTTCTTTGACTTTGATCCTAACTTTCCTTGAATTGAATTATGGATTCAAGGTTCATGATCTCATGTTTATGGATGATTTCATGATGTTTAGATGTACCTAGAGTGTTGGAATCAACTAGAAAACATAGGTACATTTCTAAGGAATTAGTACGAAAAGATGGGGAACGAATGGGGAGAACTGGCGTCCCTGGCGCTCTGAGAGGCGGGGGGAGCCAGCCCTCAACATTCAGGGACTGGTCTGGGGCACGCTAGCTGGCGCGGCGACCCAAGGGTGAAGATTCAAAGACACTTTTGGGGCATGCTGGCTGGCACGACTCCCCACCCCTATCCCCAGGTGTTTGACGACTTTTCTTCTCTACTTTTCATCTCTAAACCCTCTAAACTTCCATGGTTCCTTCCCCAAACACTTAGAATCATTTTATACCCTCAATACATGATAGATTCAAACCGAAATTACACCCGGAAACATGAATCAAATCGCAACAAACTCCAACAACACAACCCACAAGAAATGCAATGAAACTTTCAACAATGTTCATCAAAAACTCAGTTTCTAAACTTTCAAAGACTTAAATTCGTTGAATTGAATCATGGTTGGAGCGTGGGCAAACTAACCTAACGCTATGTGATCTCACATACCTTTTTAGGGATCACCCCCGACAAAATCCACAAGCTATCCTTGACGAAATCGACGAATCTTGAACGTTCTTCTCCTTTCTCCTCTTTTCTCCTCCTCTCCAAGCCCTAGTGTGAAATTCACTTTTCTAAAACTGACTAAAATCTGACTTTGCCCCAATTAAACTCCTAAAAACGAATTAGAATAATTAGGTAAGGAAAAGACTAATTTACCCTTCCAAAATCCGGATTAGACTTTCCTTAATCCAACAGCCCAACTTCCAAAGGGTATAAGTTACTCATACGAACTCAGAATCGCACAAACTCGGCGGAGTTAGAAAGATCATTCCAAGAACTTTCCAACCATATCTGGAAGTACACCTAACTCATCCTAAGCTAGGAATTATGGCCATTTGAAGTTGACCAAAACTCAACTTTTCCTAACTCAAACAAATTTCCAGATTTTCATTCTTTCCAAACATGACTATTTCCAATTATTAGCTTCTTCCTAGTTATTTCAAATTGCGAGATGTTACAATGCAAATATGAGGTACGTGTAATTGTTTAATTTCCGAAATAAATCACCTTAATGATATTTCATTTACGTCTGATTGTTGTTTTTTAGTGTTAGTTCTTGAGATAAAAAGTATGAATGTATGAACTTTGGATTTGTGAAATATCTTGAAAAAATGGTTGAAAAAAATGAGTGGAAATAAAAAGAATTTGCGAAAATCAAACATGGCATTATCTATAATTTATCATATTCTCATATTAAATTTTATTCATATATTTATTAAAGGGAGGAAACATGATTTTTTCTGTTAAATACTAGGTATGAATTTCAATAATTAAATTGTTTTCAACATTTAATTTAAGATATTAAAATTTAAATTTAATTATTTCATAACACTTCTTCAGCAACTCAAATGAGATCGGATCGGGCTTTATCACAAAAAACTATTTAAAATATTAAATAAATATGAAAATATTACGTTTAATATATTGAAATTGATATTCAATGTATAATTTTATTTTCTATCTAATTATTTTATTATACTTATCTTAATTTCAAGAATACTAAAACAAAATTTAAAAAAATTGACTTTTCAGGCAAATCGAAAAACTACACAAATATAATAGAATCATTATTTTATCATTTTATAAATAGGATATTTAAAAAGACCATAACAACTCTGCATTTTGTTAATAATATTATTCATATATAGTTATTATTTTGTTGGGAAGAAAAGTCCCCATTCACATTCAAGATTAGGAAAATTATTGTAATTCACAATTTTATTAATCACTATTATTGTATTATTTTTTTTATTATTACTATTAATAGTATTTTTAATCTTATATTGAATTACTTAACTAAAAGGTTGTAGTTGGACATTTGCTCTAACCGGAGCAATATCGGAAGTTATGCGATTAAAAGAGAAGGAAAAGTTATTCTAATGTCAAAATTGCAGCTTATTGTTTGAGCATCATCAAATATCTAATGTGGAGTCCAAATTAGAGAAGAATGAGTGATTTGAATTATCTCTTTTAATGAGTTTCAAATTTGCTTAGTAACATGACTTAGTTGATGGAGGAAAATATCAATATATCATGCATAGAAGTAAAATGTAAATATGTGGTACGTGTAATTATTTAATCTCCGAAATAAATTATCTTAATGGTCTTTCTTTTATGTCTAACTATTAATTTTTAGTGTTATGAGTTTTTAAAATAAAAAGTATGAGTTTAAGAACTTTGGATTTACAAAGTTTTATCTCGTACATAATAGTTAGGAAAATGAGTGGAAATACAAAGAATTTGCAAAAATCAAACAAACTTTGCCTATATTTTATCATATCCTTGTTTTGAATTTTATTCATATATTTATTTGAGTGAACAAACTTGAATTTTTCTGTCAAGTACTATATGCTTCCCAAAAATTAAGTTATTTTCAGCATTTAATTCAAGATATTAAAATTTAAATTTGATTATTTCATCAACATTTCTTCTGCAACTCAAATGGGATCGGGTCGGGCTTTATCACAAACAACTATTTAAAATATTAAATAAAAATTGAAATATCACTTTTATATATTAAAATTTATATTCAATGTAAAAAAAATTATTTATCTTAATTTCTAGAATAATAAAAGAAAACAAAAAAAATGACTTCTTAGGCGAAACGAATAATTAATCAAATATAAATAGGATAATTAAGAAGACCGTAGCAAGTCTGCATTTTATTGATACTATTATTCATATATTATCATTATTGGGTGGGAAGAAAAGTCTTTCACACGGAAAATTATTGTAATTCACAATTTTATTAATTATTACTATTGTATTTTTTTTTTCATTACTATTAATAGTATTCTTAATCTTATATTGGATTACTTAAATAAAGGTTATAATTGGACATTCGCTTCAATCGGAGCAATAATGACAGTTTATGCTATTAATAGAGGAGGAAAAATTATTCAAATGTCAAAACATATTGCATGTTTGAGCATTATGGAATGTCTAATGTGTAGTCCAAGTTAGAGAAGAATGAGTGTTTCGAATTATCCTTTATAATGGCTTTCAAATTTGTTTAGTAACATGGCTTAGTTGAAGGAGGAAAATATCACTACATCATGCAAAGAAGTAAATGCAAATAAATCGTACGTGTAATTGTTTAGTCTTTTAAGCAAATCATCTTTATGGTCTTTTTTTTTATTGCTTTATTTTAGTGTTAGTGCTTGAAATAAAAAGTATGAATTTAAGAACTTTGAATTTACGAAAAATTTATTTTGTACAAAATAGTTGGAAAAATAAGTGGGGAATACAAAGGATATGTTCAAATTAAGCAAAGTCTTGCCCATAATTTATCATATTCTCATATTGAATTTTATTCATATATTTATTTGAGGAACAAACTTGAATTTTTCTGTCACAAACTAGCTATGTATCCCAAAAATTAAGTTGTTTTCTGCATTTAATTCAAGATATTAAAATTTAAATTTGATTATTTAATCAACATTTCTTCTGTAGCTCAAATGGGAATGGGTCGGGCTTTATCACAAACAACTATTTAAATTATTAAATAATAATGAAAATATCACTTTTAATATATTAAAATTGATATTCCATGTAAAATTTTATTTTCTATCTTTTTTTTTATTATACATATCTTAATTTCTAGAACACTAAAACAAAATAAAAAAGATGGCTTCGTAGGCTAATTGAATAAATAATAGGGTAATTATTTTATCATTTTATAAATAGGATAATTAAAGAGACCGTAACAATTTTTTTATTAATACTATTATTTTTGTATTATCATTATTGGATGGAAAGAAACATCCTCCTTCATACTCAAAGATTAGGAAAATTATTGTAAGTCACAATTTTATCAACCACTATTTTTTTAAAATATTTTTTATTATTACTAATAATAATATTTATAGATAACTTAACTAAAGGTTGTAGTTGAACATTCGCTTCAATCTAAGTAATAACAACATATTATGCAATTAAAAGAGGAGGAAAAGTTATTCCAATGTTAAAATATCAACTAATTGATTGCATGTTTGAGCATTATTGAATGTCTAATGTGGAGTCCAAGTTAGAGAAGAACGAGTGTTTCAGATTATCCATAGAATGACTTTTAAATTTGCCGAGTAACATGGCTTAGTTGAAGGAGGAGAATATCACTACATCATGCAAAGAAGTAAATGCAAATATGTCGTACGTGTAATTGTTTAATCTTCGAAAAAAACCATCTTTCTTGTCTTTCTTTTAGGTCTGATTACTATTTTTGATGTTAGTTCTTAAGAAAAAATATATGAAAGTGAGAACTTTGGATTGCAAAAAAATTCTCGTATTGAATTTTATTCATATATTTATTTGAGTGAGCAAACTTTAATTTTTTTGTCAAATTCTAGTTATGCATCCCGAGAATTAAGTTGTTTCATATATTTAATTCAAGATATCAAATTTAAATTTGATTATTTTATCAACATTTCTTCTGCAGCTCAAATGAGATGAAATCGGAATTTATCGCAAACAATTATTTGAAATATTAAATAAAAATTAAAATATCACGTATAATATATTAAAATTGATATACAATGTAAAATATCTAACTTTCTATTATTATACTTATCTTAATTTTAAGAATACTTAAAGAAAACAAAAAAAATACGACTTCTAGGGCGAATCGGATGACTACTCAAATACAAAAATTCATAGTAACTATTTTTTTATTTTTTCCTAATACTTTTTTATGCTTTTTGTAGTCATGATGAGAAAAAATCACGTCATTAATCCGCTCAAGTCTCAACACACGGTCACAATACCTTAAAATAAAATATATTTGATAGTTAAAGAATCAAAATGTCGCTACAAAATGCACATAAGTGATGTTTAGTATTGTAATTCTTTACATTTCACTTTGCGTTCAAAAAAAATTTCTAATTAATTTATTGGTTGAAAATTTTATCCTGAGCAAATAAATTTTAATGCAGAAAATTATTTATATTAATTTATTCGACGCGTTAGACCTCAAAAAGATGAAGACAAAGGAGACAAAAGATTGCAACCTATTACATGTTCTATTATTGGCCCAAAGCCATCAGTGGCCCTCTAAAGTTGGCATCAAGTTCCACTTAAACACTTCAATTGGACGATATTCATTTTAGACACCTCATTGATACTTTTTTGACAATAAGCAAAAAACAGAAAGAGAGTGTAATACACGTTGATGACGTGACAAATAATCAATTAAATGATTACATGTGTCATTTTAAGTTTAAATTTTTTTAAAATCTATTTAGTAAATAAAATAGAAAATACTGTCCTAAAAAAATCAATTTAACACCCCTCCCCCTCCCCCAATGGTAGTCGTCTCTCTACTACATCCAACAATTTTTTTACTTTTTTTAATTGTTTCGAATCTTTTTTTTTTCTTTCTATTTTGGTGTGGTCTTGAGAGAAAGATAGAGGAGGAAGGAGGGAGAGAAAGAAAGAAAACATATAAAATATGAGTGTTGGTATCTATTTTTCCGACGAAAAAGGTGGAGAGTGGTGATTGTAGATTTAGAAAAATAATACAATGAAGAAGAAAAAAAGCTGACTTGAAAATGGATTTGAATAAAAAATTCGACCTCCATTGAAGGAGTTTAAGCTTAAAAAAATGGTGGGAGGTGGTGATTTGAAAAATGAAGAAGAAGAGAAATTAAAAAAAATAGCTAAATTGAGCATTTCACGCTCTATTGTTGAGTGTATCACAGTCACTTTGACATGTCAACAAAAAGTGTCAAAATGACACAACGGAACCCTACATGAGGTGTCTAAAATGAACATCGTCTGGTTGAGGTGTCTAAGTGAAACTTAGTGCCAACTTTAGGGGGGCACCAATGAGTTTGGCCTATATTATTTCCTACATCAGTCTTCTGACCCTAACTCCTAACCTATGACTTAACTTTCAAACTCAGACTTGACCCCGACTCCTGACCAAGGACTAAACTTTTGAACTGCTATCTAGCCCCAACATTGGATCCCAACTTCTAATTCAAGACCTGGCTTTTAAATCAAGACTCTGTCACGCCCTGAGCCTACACCCTGGATGTGGCAACAACCATTGCTTGCCCCAAGAGAACCCTTTTCCTGGCTCAACTCTCAGCGGAAGACTTACTCAACATAGAATAAACTCAAAAGATAAACTTTAACTCAAATATCTCAAAATGATAAACTCAGAAATGTTTAGAGAAACATTCAACTGGCCTCAAGGGCAACTCAAGTCTAGAACATAACAACTGAAATGAACAAGACTCATGAACTACTATTGTCTATCTATCTATGAAGTCTCTAATACTATGAAGGATGTCGGGACAAGCCTTCCAATCATCCTAACAAACTGAAATACTGGAAGACTAAAGAAGGGATCCTCCGGAAGCAAGGAGACTCACCAAATAAATCTGAAACTCGATTGGATCAATGAACCGCTGGTTGATGATCCTGGTTACTTGTATTTACATCATGAAAGATGCAGGTCAAATAGCGTCAGTAATGGAATTAACGAGGATGCAAGGGGAAATCTAAACATGACATAAGCTTGAACAAGAACTGAAGCAACAACTTACCTCGTCTCAACTCAACTCAAAGATACTTAAACTTACTTGAATCATTTCATTATAAAACAGTAGTAAAGATGCATTATAAAGAAAAACTTTTAAACAATAGATAACAACTCAATGTATTGAAAAATACAATAAATACTCAATTTGTATGTAAGAATACAAAATAACTCTGTGTGGGATATTCTCTAACGAACAACCATCACTATGAGCTATGTGGTGATACATCATCTCGCCCACGCTGCCGGAGCTGTCATATACTTTGTCGGGGTATAAGACTACTCACTAAGTGGATCCACTAGTCTATGCTTAAAAGCAATAAGGAATCATCTAAAAAGTATGACCCTTTCTACCCACGTTGGCTACATGATTTATAAGGACTTTGAGTTATCTAAACTCATCCCCATATCGGTGCTCAATACTACTCCCAAAAATATAACCTAGCTCATATGTTTAAAAACATAACTCTTTCTCTGCTTTGAGATTATTACTCAAAATATTTCTCTTAAAAGATATAGTACTCAAAACTGCTCAAGAACTATTTTAGAAATCGGTGTTTCCTCTCATCTTAAATGTAAAAAAAAAAAAAATTACTTTTGGAAATACTTATTTCTCTCATATCATTTTAAAGAAAATGAACTCAACTCTATTCATCCTCAAACTCAAGTACTCAAGTCTTAAAACAAGTTTTAAAAGTTTGTAAAAGACTTCTCAAAATGACTCTAATGAACTCTCAAAACTTGACTCTTAACTCTACTTTGAATTTGAATTACGGATTCAAGGGTTATGATTTCATGTTATGGATGATCTCTCAATGTTTAGATGCACTTTAAAGTGTGGATATCAAGTAGAAAATATAGGTGCGATTCGAGGGAACTCACACAAAAAGAAGGACGGAAGAGTAGGGAACCTGGCGACCCTGGCGCGGGGAGCCAGCCCCTGAACTATTGAAGGAGGGTTGGGGCGCACTGAGTGACGCGGCTCCCCAGGACCCAAACTACAGAAAATATTTTCAGGTGCACCGCTGGCGCGCCCTTTCCAGAAAATCCGATGAATTTTCTTTCTCATTTTCTAACCCTAATTCGCTTAGAATCTAATGGTTCCTTCCCCACTCACTTAGATTCGAATACCCAACATAAGTACATGATAATCTACTCAAAACAACCCTCAAACTACTAACACTTCTCTCAAGAATTCATCAAACCCCAACAATCAATATTTCGAATGAAATTTCAAGAAAGCTCTTCAAGAACACAACTTCTTCAACTTCAAGAATGAAATATGCATTTAAAATAGCATGATTGGCGTGTGGGTGAACGAACCCAACACTATGAGAACTCACATACCTCTTAGGGATTAAACCCTTGGGGAAACAACCTTCGAGAACGTCTTGAACTTTTCTCCTTTTCTCCTCTTCTTGAATTCCTCTCAAAACCCTAAGCGTAATTTAGGATTTGGTAAAACTGATCCAAATCAGATCTGACCCTAAAATAATTCCAAAAACATTTTAAGTTGATGGGGTACGGAAAAGACCAAAATACCCCTCATTAATTCGGGTAACTTTCCTTAACTGGACAGGCAGATTTCAAATGGGCATATCTCCCTCATTCGAACTCAAAATTTAGCAAACTCGATGGCATTGGAAAGAGGATTCAAAGACCTTTCATTTCATATCTTATGGGCCACCTAACTCATCATGTACTGAAAGTTATGGTCGTTTGAAGTTGACCTAAAATTCATAACTTAGCATAACTTGCAAAATTTTCAAATTGGCTCTTTTCAAATTTGTTCTTGCTATATTTAGCTCTTTCTAAGACGGGATGTTACACACTCGATCCCAATTTTCGACTCGAAACACAACTTTTCAACTAGGATTCAAATGTGACATTTAACTTAGGACTCAAGCATAACACCCAATTTGGGACTCAACTTTTGATTTTGAATAAGATATATCCTGACAATTAGTTTTGATTCTAAATTTGACACTTGACCTGAAATCCAACCTCAATTTTTATCCAAACCTAATTTGGATACATGAATCAAAATCCCAGGCTGAAATCGGACTCAAAACTCAACCTTGACACCCGATCCGAGATATGACCTCAAATCTTGACCTGGGACTCAATACCTGAATCGGGATTAAACCCTAACATGATCTAAAAATTGAAATTTAGATCAAGAATCAAGGTCAGGAGTCAGGTACCGAATCAAAAATTAGGAGTCGAATCTTAGATTAGTATTGAAATTGGTACCCGAGTCTTAAGTTAGGGTGGAAATTTGAGGTGGGAGGTTGAAAAAGAGTTTTGAAAATTTTTTCCTTACACTTTTGGATGTAAGTCAGTTTTCTTAAATTTAAGAAAAATAAGTTGATTTGAAAAAGTATTTAAGTCAACCAAAACACACTCTTGATATTCTTAGTGTATTTTTCTAAAAAGTGTATTTAGAGAAAAACTATTTTCTTAGCGTTTGCTACTCCGCGAAAATACTTATATTCTGTCAAAAGCTTAGTTGAACACCTCACTTTTTTTAAAATAAGCATTTTATAGAAAAATAAATATATAAACACTTTGGAGGGATATATAAATACAAATCAAAAATAAAATATTGAAACCGCTAGAAGAAAATAAAAAAAATGAAACTGCAAAAAGTTACCTGAAATTGTGGGAGCACGATTTGAGAGAAGGACATGAAATTTTTGAAATCTGAAATCTATTGTGCTTGAGTGAATTAAGAAGAAATAGGAGTAAAATAAATTAGGATGAGAGTGAAAGTCTATTTGTATAATTGGGGAAAATGGTAAATATGGTAATATATGTTGGATATACGAATTCGAAAGTGGTTCCTAGTAAATGGGTTGAAACGTTATTGGCGAGTGGTATTTTTCTTATAACTATAGTGATGATAAATAATTAAGTAGTATATATTTGCTAAGTCAGGTAATTTTCCCTATATTTTATGTGGTTCCATACCCCAGTGTAAAATGACCTATTATTGTTCCGAATGTTTGAGCTATATTTAATTAATTTTAAAGTAATTTATATTACCTTTTTCATCTAAATAGAAATATTTTGTGTATTTCGTTTTATGTAAAAATAGTTTTAAAAGGAAACTTCTTAATTTTCACTCCCCACATGATATATTTAAGATCATAAAATTAAAGACAATTTAATAAATTTTACATATCTTTAATTTACTATCAACGTTTTTAAGTCAAATTTTAAAAAACAAATTAAAACAAAGGGAGAGTATATATATTTTTTTAACTTCTCAAAGATTAATAATGACATATAAATATGAAAGAGAACATGCAAAATAATTTTTTGAAAGTATTATTACTTCCATTTTCGTAAAACAATAAATACATGGGGTATATTTTTTTTCTCTATATAGAGAACCTAAAATTCCCAAATATTACTCCTTCTAGTCCAAGATAATTTTATTTTCCACTTGTCCTTAAAGTCACTTTCCTATGTCTATGTGGGCCATTTTATACTTCTTTTTCTTTACTTTCTAGAAAATCATATAGGTACACATGATTGATCATATTATTATTTTTTCATGGTTTAATGTTGAAAAAAGCTAATTTCCTTTGATTTATCATAAACAATTTCTTTCTAGTTGCTCTGAAATAAATATTGTTGGGTTTTAAAATGTGTGAATGAAAAATGAAGAGTTGCGACTTTTATGAAAAGTTGTGACTTTTATGAAAGGTTATGACCTTTTCGAAG
>NW_006239187.1:537214-537777 GCF_000226075.1 Solanum tuberosum | reverse complement strand
CCTTTCCGAAAGATTGTGACTTTTCCGGTAAGGCACAATAAGAACATTTTCACACTACTCTTTGTTTTCTACAAATTGAGGGATTTCGTCTCATTTTAGTTGAACGAATTTTTCTGGACTTCTTCTACTACTACTAAATCTAGTATTCTAAGTGTACTTTACTGTCATTAAGTGGTTCGCTGACACCGTGGTTATAGGTACCGATATACCGGTGAGTAAGATCGTTCTATCCTAGGAGGATATATTCCATTAACCTCGTGTACTTGAGGGAAATAATTTCCTTAAGGGACACTGTGCATTCAGTGGGCTCGATTTTCTTTCTTTGAGAAAAATATTTTTATATTGTTTCTAATCTGTTTCTGATTCTATTTTCTCTACTAGTCTTAATTTTCTAGTTTGAAAATACTCTTTAAACTTTGTTGTTTCTTACCAAGTTCTTCAAAGTTTTGTTCTAAGTATCTTAGGAATACAAGATGAACAACAATCTTAAGGAATTTAGTATACTATTTGTATTTCTTGTATTCTACTGATTGAGGGAAACAGATTGTCACGACCCGAGAGTA
>NW_006239187.1:530044-531725 GCF_000226075.1 Solanum tuberosum | reverse complement strand
CGTCATTTATTTAATTATTTTCTCAAAGTTAATCAAATATTGTAAGTTATCATTTTTATGTTAAATTATTATTTTCCTAAAAATAGTCAAATGTATTTTTGTCAAGTCGCAGGTCAACCGCATGTTAGCGGATACTTCGAATGCTTAAACCCTTCTCGAAGTGTAAATTGAACCCCGAACCCTGTTTGGTATTTTCAAATGATTTTTTCTGTTTAAATCTTTGAAAATTATAAGTTTTCTTAATTTCTTTAAAAAATTAAGTGGCGACTCTTTTCTAAGTATTTTTCTCAAATTGTTTTATACTTAGAATATTTCAAAAAAAGTGATTTTTCTAGATAATAGCAAAATTACGGAACAACAGAAATGACGACTTCCGCTGGGGAATCTAATTAAGTTCTAACCATAATGACTTGACTCTCTTTGACTAGTTGCTTAATATTTGTTGAATTGTTTTACCTCATATGTGCCTTATTTGCTTAAATTATGATATCAAATGTCATTGCATGCATATCATTTATTCCGTCAAATGACATTTATTTTTTCTTTATTTCACTTAAAGGACGATTATGCGGGCCGCAGTCGTTCGTTAACCAAATTGTTCTCGGGGCACCCTGACGAATGTAGTTGGCTACTGGATAGTCAACGGTCGTTAATTGTCTCAGCCCAAGTAGTCCGCTTGGGTCACCAATCTACTATAAAGAAAGCCCACTCTTAGTCAAACTAGGATAGAGCTGAACTTAATTCCGAAATTTAGCGCATTTTGAACTAAGATGACCCAACACACAATGCGTGTTGGACCCATTAGAAAGACCATCTTGAGTCCAAAGGGCCCACGGCCCGAACGGACGTTCATACTTATGTGTTAAATTTGAAAGATGTATACGTTATTTGAAAAGTCATTGTCCCTTGGGGTTAGGAGAAGTTCTTAATAGCTTCTTCCAGTCAGAAGAAGATTTTCACAAGCTGCTACCTAGAAGGGATGGACATTCGGAGATGGCAAGAAGCTCAAGAGTGAAGGACTTTTCATGGAAGTTTAGTTTAGGGTTATACCCCTGCGCGGGACTGATTATTTTGTATCTCTTTTCCCCTATTATGTATCCCCATTCGGTTTATTCGCAAATATTGTATAAATTTGGGTTTTGGGGGCAATGAAATGTTTCAAATGACGTTATATATCCTTCAAATCGTTAGGCCTACCCTTGGCACAAAAGGGTCACATACATGTTTAGAACGCGCAATATTTGTTATGTGTTATAACTGCTTGTGTGAATATGTTGCTTCATTTGGAGATATTTTTAGCTCACTCCTCTTCGAATTATCTTCTAGAACCCTTTAAGCACAAATATCAAGTCACTACCAAAAGTGCGTTCAAATACTCTTCGAGTCTTTAGTTTCACAATAAAAATTCGAACTTCATTTTTTCAAATCTTACTTTCTCATAAATAAATAAATAAATAAAAAAAAGAGAAAAAAAGTTAACCCTTTATCTCAAATCGGAGGAGATTCAACCAGTTCGAACTACGTAGGGCCTGAATTCTCCTTCGAAGATACGTAGGCAGCCTTTCAAGGCCCGGCCCCTATCTTTTAAAATTTTCCTTTTCCCCTTTATTCTACAAGGAAAACATTGAGTTCAGATCAACAGATGCAAGAAGACCTTAGCTCAACGCAATTTAGCCTTTCT
>NW_006239187.1:529851-529944 GCF_000226075.1 Solanum tuberosum | reverse complement strand
CATCTGTACCAGTCATTTCCGGTACGAGAAAATGCCATTGACAACAGTTTGAGGGAAGGAATCTGTGGCCTTTTTGAGGAGATTGATGCAGTC
>NW_006239187.1:525789-527868 GCF_000226075.1 Solanum tuberosum | reverse complement strand
TTTCACGATATGATTCACAATGAGATCGAGGTGTATGTAGATGATGTCATAATCAAGTCCCGCGAGAGTTCGGATCACTTGACTCACTTGAGGAAGTTCTTTGATCGCTTGCGCCGATACAATTTGAAGTTAAATCCCGCCAAGTGTGCTTTTGGAGTGCCAGCTGGCAAGTTGTTGGGATTTATAGTCAGCAGGAGAGGAATTGAGTTTGACCCTTCCAAGATCAGAGCGATCCAGGAATTACCTCCCCCTAAGACCAAGAAAGAGGTGATGAGTTTCTTAGGAAGGCTGAACTACATCAGCCGGTTCATAGCTCAATCCACCGTGGTGTGTGAGCCCATCTTTAAGTTATTGAAAAAAGATGCCTCGACCAAGTGGACCGGAGAATGTCAAACTGCTTTTGATGCCATCAAGAACTATTTGTCCAATCCACCGGTGTTGGTCCCTCCGCGAGAAGGGAGTCCGTTATTGCTATATTTGTCGGTCTCAGATAATGCATTGGGATGCGTGCTTGGTCAACATGATGAAACAGGGAAGAAGGAGCGAGCCATTTATTACTTGAGCAAGAAATTCACTCCATATGAGGCTCGTTACACTCTTTTAGAGAGAACATGTTGTGCTTTGACGTGGATTGCTCAGAAGTTGCGACACTATTTGTCTTCTTATACCACATACCTTATTTCCAGGATGGACCCGTTGAAGTATATTTTCCAGAAAGCAATGCCGACCGGGAAGTTGGCCAAATGGAAAATGCTTTTGAGTGAGTTTGACATTGTGTATGTGACTCAAAAGGCGATAAAAGCACAAGCCTTAGCTGATCATCTTGCGGAGAATCCAGTTGATGAGGAATATGAGCCGCTCAAGACTTATTTTCCTGACGAGGAAGTTTCATTTGTGGGTGAAGATATTTCTGAAGCCTACCCTGGTTGGAGAGTATTCTTTGATGGAGCTGCGAATCACCAAGGGAAAGGTATCGGAGCGGTCTTAGTATCAGAATATGGTCAACACTATCCAATGGCGGCTAAACTCCAATTTAATTGCACAAACAACATGGCTGAGTACGAAGCTTGCATCCTCGGCCTAAGGATGGCCATTGATATGAATGTTCATGAGCTTTTGGTCATTGGAGATTCAGATTTATTGATTCATCAGGTTCAAGGAGAATGGGCTGTGAAGAACCCAAAGATCACACCATATGTGCAGTATATACAGAAGTTGTGCAAAAGATTCCGCAAAATTGAGTTCAGACACACTCCCAGAACACAAAACGAGTTAAGCCGATGCTCTTGCCACCATCGCCTCAATGATTAAACATCCAGATACAAGTTATATTGATCCAGTGGATATAGAGGTAAAAGAGCGGCATGTCCATTGTTCGCATGTTGAAGCTGAACCAGATGGTTTGCCTTGGTATTTTGACATCAAGAAGTATTTAGAGGACGGGACTTATCCTGAGAATGCAACGTTCAACCAAAGAAGTCGATACGCCGCATGGCCCTCAATTTCTTTGCAAGTGGGGAAATCCTTTACAGGGAGGACCCCCAGGATTTAGGTCTTCTCAGATGCGTCGATGCTGATGAAGCTGCAAAGCTTCTGGACCAGATACATGCTGGAGTTTGTGGTACTCATATGAATGGGCTCACTTTAGCGAGAAAGGATCCTCCGAGCCGGTTATTTTTGGATGACTATGGAGCACGATTGTTGCAAGTTTGTGCAGAAATGTCATAAATGTCAAGTGCATGGTGATTTGATCCGAGTCCCGCCTCACGAACTCAATGCTATGAGTTCACCTTGGCCTTTTGTAGCTTGGGGCATGGATGTCATTGGTCCGATAGAGCCAGCCGCCTCTAACGGACACAGATTCATTTTGGTTGCCATTGACTACTTCACCAAGTGGGTGGAAGCAGCTTCGAACAAGTCGGTAACCAAGAAAGTTGTAGCTGATTTCGTTCGCAACAACCTGATATGTAGGTTTTGGAGTACCAGAATCCATCATTACTGACAATGGAGTGAATCTCAACAGTCACCTGATAAGAGAGATATGCGAACAATTCAAGATTACTCACCGAAACTCAACCG
>NW_006239187.1:524987-525280 GCF_000226075.1 Solanum tuberosum | reverse complement strand
GCAAGGACCCTACATGGTTCGCAAAGTATTGTCTGGAGGTGCCTTGGTTCTGTCGGAGATGGATGGCACTGAATGGCCGAAACCGATCAACTCAGATGCTGTCAAGAATACTATGTGTGAAGTTTTAGTTTGTATTTTCTGTCATTCCCTTGTAATTGTTCCATTTGCTTGTAATCGTTTCATTCAAAATATTTCCTTTTGTAAGGAACTACGTTTGACCTGAATTCTCAAGAATGAGATACGTAGGCGGCCTATGTCGGCCTCGGTCACCCCTTTATCCCTTTAATAATTCC
>NW_006239187.1:522120-524966 GCF_000226075.1 Solanum tuberosum | reverse complement strand
TTGAACTACGTTCGACCTGAATTCTCAAGAATGAGATACGTAGGCGGCCTATGTCGGCCTCGATCGTTTTCTTTCTAAATTTTTTATTTTTTATTAATCCTCGAGAGGGGGAACTACGTTTGACCTGATTCCTGCCTCAACGGGATACGTAGGCGCCACAAGGGCTCGGTCATATCTCTTGTGAGATTTTTATTTTTTCTTTACAAAAGAAACTGGGACAGAATTTTTGAGGGGGACTAAAAAATTCTCGAGAAAGGGATCTCTCCAACAAAGTCGAGACTGAAGTTACTTTGAAATTTGCAACTGAGACAGAATTTTTGAGGAAATCTCAAAAATTCCATAATTTGCTCACCAACAGTTCAAGATAAGCCAAGATAGTTAACTGGGACAAAAATTTTGAGATGGACTCAAAATTTGAACAGTTTTATCGACAGTTTAGAGCGACTTTGAATACTTCCCAACAAGTGATCAGATAGACCTCGAGGCGTCAACCTCAAAGACGTTCATTAAACTCAACATGACATGACTTGGCAGTGACGTTTTCCAAACATTACTTTTGAAAATCTATTTTGCTTAAAAACTCTTCTCTCATGTTTTAATTATATTGGCATAAAAATATTTTGTCTTATCTATTAAGAAGCGGGAGATCGGAGAAATCAACCGGAGATAGCAAGACAATGACCAGACAACCGAAGAGATCAACACAGATCAGTTCACTCTTAAACTAACAATTTTTCTGTGGATACAGGTCTATAGGTTTGCCTCAAAATCAGCAGGATCTTCCATTCAACGAATATGGAGAAGTCAAAAGGGCAAAAACTCCCCAAAATTGACAATTTTTCTGTGGATGCAGGAAATGATTTATGGTGCTTATATCAAAGATTTTGGAATAAGAATAACATTTTTTCATTTAATTCCCAACAAGGCGAGGTCCATAATGAATATGCAATTATGTTCAGAGATGGAATAAACGAAAACCTCAAAGAGAGCAATATTATTATTTTCCAGCAGCTAAAGATACCTGGAAGACGTTTATCTGCATTATATTATCAGATATGATAATATTCTTACCCTGAAGGTTATTTATGTTGTATTGTCGAATGAGACAATACCACTACCCGGAGAGTCATTTATACTGTATCGTCAAATGAGATGATACCACTACTCCGAGGATCATTTTTATTTATATTGTCGATTGAGACGATATCGCCATCCAAAAGATACCAAGAAGATCACCTATGTTACTCGGTGAAACATTATCTTCGTTCGGTATCAAGGAGGCATCATCAAAGATATTCATGCATAGAAAGAGAAAAATTCATGCATCGCGAGAAAGAAGTCATGCATCGCGAGAAAAGAGATTCATGCATAAGCAAGAGAAAGGATCATGCATTGCGAGAAAAAGAGGTCATGCATAGCAAAAGAAAGGGTCATGCATTACAAGAGAAAATTCATGCATCGCGGAGAAAATTCATGCATCGCGGGAAAGGGTCATGCATTACAAGAGAAAAATTCATGCATCGCAGAAAAGAAATCATGCATCGCGGGAAGAGATTTATACATATCAAGAAAAAAACATGCATTGCAAGAGAAAGAAGTCATGCATAGCAAGAGAAAGAAGTCATGCATCGCGGAGAAGTCATGCATTGCAAGAGAAGATTCATGCATCGCGAGAAAAGATTCATACATCGCGGGAGAAAGATTTACCCATCACAAGAAGATCAACATCGACTGCATTATTTCTTTGCAAAACGACATCAAGAGAATTATCAACATATTACATCAGCCTATTTTATAGCTTTAACATCAAAAGAGAGTACATTGAAGATTATATGGCAAATATAAGACACAAGCTTTATTTGCTTTACGTCAAAACCCGATGGGGTTGACGTCAAATTTTCAAGGAGAACAATTAAGTGTCAACATGGTAAAAGACACTGTCTCCCATTTGAATTGCATTTTTATGCTAATGAGTTTATCTCAGTCTTTGTCGAGAGCATCCGAAAGGATGAATTTTCCAAAACAAACCACAGGTGCGGACGACATCAAAAATGATGCAGCACAACGTGGAACTTTTTTCTTAGCAGCGAACTGGGACATAGTCCAAAGAGGAGTGCCAAACTCTTAGGACACCAGCAAAGGAGCGACTTCCACCACAATTAAACCATACTTCTATCAGAAGGCATGTGGGTTTATCTTTGAGTTTGTCGGTTTCAGTTTCACATCCGAAAATTTTTGGCTTCCTCCGAAAGCAATTTCCAATCTGAGTGACAATGTACCAAGAGCTTTGGAAATTATGTCCGTGTAAGTTCTTACTTATGAGTGTGAAGTGCACCACATTCATGGCTAAGAGGTTACAAGCCTCTTTTTCATACTCAACTTACTTGTCACTTTTGCAGAACCAAAGGTTATCTTGCATAATATATTTCATTTTCAACCAATTGAGTCGAACTACAAGCAGCCTGATTCCCCAAGTTAAGGGATATGTAGGCGGAATCAATGTTGAAAACTCGGCTGTGTTCCAACATTCACTCTTAAATCTTATTCTCAAGCATTCTGGTCCCTTCATAATACGGTATCAGGATAGTTTTTGAATTCTTTCAAAATCATGATCAAATCAAGCGTATAGAACTATAAGTGGCCTGAATTCTCATATAACCTGAGATATGTAGGAAACCCAATTTCGGGGTTCGGCCATAATTCCTAAAGATTGTACCAAGATACCTTTCCAAAAGGATGAAGATGTGGTCGGTCAAAATTGGATTCGTCAATTTCATTTGCCTCGAATTTCTTTCATCAATCCAAGTCAAACGAGGGACAGTTGTTGACACCCAATTTTGACCCTC
>NW_006239187.1:519099-520333 GCF_000226075.1 Solanum tuberosum | reverse complement strand
TGTCCTTAGTCTCTAATTTTTCAAAATTACTACAAAAGGAATCCTAATGCTTCATTTTTTTTGAAATTTGTTCAACTAATGCATTTTCTTTATGGGAACGGTGGAAGTATATGTTTTGATAAGAGTTTGTGTTGAGTATTATAAGAATATTATACTTGTCCTTTTCAAGATCATTATGGCCATGGCTTAAGCATTTATCTAAAGTGATTTTGTTTATTGATGAAGTTTGTCGGTTGTAGTTAGAATTCGCGTGATGATTTTTTTTTTTTTTTTTTTTTTTTTTTTTTTTTTTTTTAGTTTTCTTTGTCAATCTCTTGTAGTCTTTTCTTCTTGAAGGCTATATTGGAATAAGTGTTAAAGTTTTTTTTTTTAATTTGGATTGTTGGTCTAATATTCTATAAAGGACATAGTGCATGAACATATTTTCCTTTACTTCCCCACTTGTCTCAAAAATGAGCATTAGTAGTAACGTATGA
The DNA here is from genome assembly GCF_000226075.1 of Solanum tuberosum. Classification (NCBI taxonomy): domain Eukaryota; kingdom Viridiplantae; phylum Streptophyta; class Magnoliopsida; order Solanales; family Solanaceae; genus Solanum; species Solanum tuberosum. The sequence goes on along the minus strand of NW_006239187.1, from coordinate 519,857 downwards.
CTACTTTTTGTTGTTTTTTTTATCCTCTTTAATTTATTATCGCTCATGAGTAATCACTTCCATATCATTCAAGACAAGAATAGCTTTTCATGTGTCCTTTAATTTAAGATATTGATTAGTGTAGTATATGTATTATTGCTATATCTTTTAATATGCATGATAATGAGTAACTTTGTCCTTTTTGTGTCCTTTTCTCTCTATCTTGGCATCTGTAAGCATGTATAGTAGACACATTAATTCATTAAGCTTAAGTGGCTATTGTGTTCTCCTATTATGCTTATTTTATTTTATTTTTTATTCTTCAAATTTGTTGATGTCCAGTATGCCTCTCTGTGATTCCCTTTGGTAGGATTGTTTGTTAGTATATATCTTTCTTGAGTCAAAATATGCATTTTGCATTAAAGTAGTGTGTTCTTCTTGCATTTTTGTTAATTGGATTATATATTAACTCCTTTCCTTTACCTTATTGCATGTGAAATATGTTCGAGCCCTCATAGGCTTCTACCCTCCCGTTGCATTTCGATGATTGGGCCATAGGGGCCCGATTTCTCTTTTCTTTAAGTTAGCCGGGTCATCCGAACAGGGCTGTACAGGGGTTGGAAACTGAAAACAAGTCTCAGAAAGCTGAAAATAAGCCGAAATACAGCTTGTATACAGTGGTATACGTCAATATACACGACAAAAACAGTGAGATACAGGTTTAAAACGCAGTAATACAGGGCTAAGGTGACATACAGGTGTTCGGAAGTGAGAAATAC